>NW_007728138.1:272373-284582 GCF_000696425.1 Galeopterus variegatus | reverse complement strand
CCGTGACCGGCAACGGATCGCAACCCTCAGTGTCGCGCCCGTACCAGACCGTGACCGGCAACGGGATCGCAACCCTCGGTGTCGCACCCGCACCTCGCTCAGCCAGTGAGCGGCCGGTCTGTATGTGGGATCCAAACCCTCGGCGGGAGCGCCGCTGCGCTCCCAAGCGGCGCACTGTAGCAGTGCGCCACCGGGCCGGCCCCTAGGTTCATTTTTTTTGCACATGGATGTCCAGTTGTTTCAGCACTATTTGTCGAAAAGACTCTCTTTTCTACATTGTATTATGTTTGCTCTGCTGTCAATGATCAGTTGACTATATTTATGTGGGTCTATTTCTGGGCTCTCTATTCTTTTCCATCAATCTATTTGTCTATTCTTTGCCAGCACCACACTGTCTTGATTACTATAGCTTTATAGAAAGTCTTGATATCAGGTAGTGTTAGTCCTCCAGTTTTTTCTTCTTGCTCAATATTATGTTAGCTATTCAGGATATTTTGCCTCTCCATATAAACTTTAGAATCAGTTTGTCAATATCTACAAAATAACTTGCTGGGATTTTGATTTTGATTGCATTGAATTGATAGCTCAAGTTTAGAACTGACATCTTGACAATATTACATCTTCCTGTCCATAAACATGGAATCTCCATTTATTTAGTTCTTTGATTTCTTTCATCAGAATTTTGCAGTTTTCCTCTTATCAGTCTTGTACTTTTTTTAATATTTATAACTAAGTATGTCATTTTGGAAGGAGCTAATGTAAATGGTGTTGTGTTTTAATTTCAAATTCCATTTGTTCATTGCTGGTATGTAGGAAAGTGATCAACTTTTGTATATTAACCTGGTATCCTACAACGTTACTCTAATTGCTTATTAGTTTCAGGTATTGCTGTTGGTTCTTTCAGATTTTCTATGTAAATGATCATGTCATCTGAGAACAGAGAGAGCTTTATTTCTTCCTTCTCAATGTACTTTTTATTTCCTTTTCCTGTCTTGCTGCATTAGCTAGGACTTCTAGTATGATGTTGAAAAGGAGTAGCAAGAGAAGAAATCCTTGCCTTGTTCCTGATCTTAGTGGGGAAGCTTCTAGTTTCTCACCATTACGTATGATGTTAACTCTAGGGGTTTTTTTGTAGATATTCTTTATCAAGTTGAGAAAGTCTCCTCCGTTCCTAGTTTACTGAGAGTTTTTAGCATGAATCATTATCGAATTTTTCCAAATGCTTTTCTGCATCTATTGATATGATATGTGATATTTTTTTCTTTAGCCTGTTGATGTGATGAGTTACATTAATCGAGCTTCAAATGTTGAACCAGCCTTGCATACCTGGGATAAATCCTACTTGGTCATGGTATATAATTTTTTTATACATTGTTGGATTCAATTTGCTAATATTTTGTTGAGAATTTTTGCATTTACATTCATGAGATATATTATCTGTGGTTTTCTTTTCTTCTAATGTCTTTGTCTGATTTTAGTATTAGGGTAATGCTGGCCTCATACAATGAGTTAGGAAGTATTCTCTCTGCTGCTATATTCTGGAAGAGATTATGGAGAATTGGTATAATATCTTCTTAACTATTTGGTACAATTCACCAGTGACCTCGTCTTGGCTTGGTGCTCCCTGTTTTGGAATGTTACAATTAATTACTGATTCAGTTTCTTCAAACGTTATAGGCCTATACAGATTATACATTTCTTCTTGTGTGAGTTTTGGCAGATTGTGTCTTTCAAGGAATTGGTCCCTTTTATCCAGGGTATCAAATTTGTGGGCATGAAGTTGTTCATAGTATTCCTTTATTATCCTTTTATGTCTATGGGATCTGTAGTGATGTCCCCTCTTTCATTTCTGATATTAGTCATTTCTGTCTTCTTGCTTATTTTCTTAGTTAGCCTGGTTGGAGGATTATTAATTTTACTCAATTAAAAGAACCAGCTTTTGGTTTTGTTGATTCTCATTATTGATTTTCTGTTTTCAATTTCACTGATTTCTGCTCTAATTTTTATTGTTTCTTTTCTTCTGCTTACTTTGGATTTAATTTGCCCATGTCAAATAGGCTCTGACAAAGCCCCAGTGGGTTAGGCTCTGGTTTACGAGTTTCTCCTGACAGCAGTCCTTGTTAAGAAAAACAGAATGCCCCAGCATATTTCAAATGCCCTCTCCCATCAGAAAAACGGGGGATTTTTCTCTGATATTTACTGTGAGAATCTGGTTGAATTCCTGGAGGTAAAACTCACAAAAGCAGAAGACCTTCAGTCTAACCTCATCTCTTGAGGGGGCCACTCCATGACTGGGTCCTCCTGGAACTTTTAACTCTTAGACTTCTCCTATGTAGGCCCCAGCAATTTGTCAATTACAGTTCAGGTTTTCCTACCCCAGGACTGGTTCCTGGAGAGGTCTCTGCTGCAGTCTATTGCAAACCTTTGTATCTGACTGCCTGTCTCTCATTTTGGAGACAGCAGTTTTCCCTGTGACCTCATTTCTCTTACAGATCTAAGAAGAGCTTCTGACTTTTCAGTTCAGCTTTTTACTTGTTAGGATGGAGCGACAACTTCCAAGCTCTTACATGTGGGACCAGAAAATAATTTTTTAATGAAAAAAATATACTAGAGTTTATAGGACTTTTATCTTCTTCTGGTCTGATTCTCCAGAAATGATTTTTAGGTTATATTCTCTAGATTCAAAGGATGAAGGTAAGAGAGAAATTTCTTAGAAATAATTTACTCATCTCTTAGAATCTGTGAAATTCCATTCAAATTTTCCGAGATTTGGGAAAAGAAGGACTTCTGAGGACTAGAAACTTTATCATCTGTTTTCCTCTTGGGTATAATGACATTTTTAACTACTTTGTTCACTGATCCTAGATATGTCAATTGGCTATAAGTGGATCTTTTACACCCAACATAGCAAAACCTATGTCTCAAAATACATGCTACTATACTCAACAGGGACTGAAAAATATCTATTGAATGCTACCATAAATTAAATATCACAGAGTTCAGAGGTGAGTCAGTTTCAATCCAAATGTAAAGCCCAGGACACTGAAAGCACCACTTATTTAACACAATAACCAGAGAGAAAAGCCATCTACCAGGAACTGCTTGTGGGATGCATAATTCTTTGTTTCCTGCTGCTTGTAGGTCATTGATCAAAAATCTATGAATGACAAGACTCAACTTTATATAATGGCAGTCTGTAGGGAAACAGGACTTCTCTTTTAAGAGTCACTTTAAATAAAAAGAAAAATCTATTGTTCCTTTTCTAACAGGAAGGCTTTGATGCTTTATTTAGAACATAACAATACATTGATTCTCCACGACTAGTAACATCTTCAAAAGATCAGAAAGTAAAGCAAATGAACGTACAGCTCTGAACACCTCATTAAAAAGAGAGGCCCCAAGAACGTCCCAGACTGTGAAACATGCCTTGCTATATATAACACACTATTTTTTAACAAACAGTGGTTAAAACGAGTATATTTAAAATGATCCTGGGGGAAACATATACTCACTGTGGTGAGATTAATAATAATACTTGTGTTGTCTAAGGCTGTCCAAAACCCTGGTTTGGAAAAGAACCGCTATCTGGAGCATCTTTACTTAAAACACTGGTGGGTTCTATTTCTTAATTAGCAATGGGGACATTCATTTTAAGAAAAAGAAGGCCTCTAAATGGTACATGACTATTTTCTGCTATTAATACTTCTTTTTTGGTGGCTTGCTGGTACAGGGATCCAAACCCTTTAATGCTTCATTTTTAAATATTCAGTAGAATATTGATTCCTTTTAATTAATTCAAATAAACATTAAAACTTCTTTCAGTGAAATACTACAAGTACTAAATTACACAAAACAAATGACATTTGTTGAATTCTGGCTTTTAGAACCTGTGTATCTCAGTAAGACACATGAATCCAAAGTACTGAAAAGGAAACTACACAATATTTAGCTAAAGTGACATAATGATCCAAGCATTCTGTCATGATATTCAAAGCTTCACTAATAATTAACTAGCAATATTCAGTTAAGAAGAATGAACTTTATAACCACAGATATTCAACTTTCCCATGTATCAAACATGTACCTTAGACAGCTCCATGCCTGGCCCACACTGGTTGCAGAGAATACAGTTTCCAGAGCGATCTCTGAATTCTTGCTGTCTACAGTCTCCTGTTTCACAAATCACTTTGCATGACTGGAAAAAAGTATTTCACAGAATATTAAAGTATGTTATTTATATTTTTTGCAAGAAAGGAAAAATATCTTCAGTATTAGTCACATAATCACTAAGGCAAAATGAAGTCAACTGAATTTTCTCTTTAGGAAGAAAAAACACTTTCTGAATAAGTTAATGGAACAAATAAATCACTAAGCCTAATTCTTCTCTGTATTCCAGAGAATGCTCATTCATTCCCTGAATGGAGTCTCCCTTTTCTTGGAATTAATTGCTATCTTCCTCTGATACTCTTCTGAGTTCCCAAGGGAAAAAATGACTTAAGAGCTGCTCACTTTTCAAAATGAGAGGATTTGTAGCAGAACAGCCATGCAGGGACCCAAGATCCTTTTGCTACCTGAAAAATTCTGAATTAAAAAAAAAAACATTTTTGGGCCGGCCCGGTGGTGCACTGCTACAGTGCGCCGCTTGGGAGCACAGCGGCACTCCCGCCGAGGGTTCGGATCCCACATACAGACCGGCCGCTCACTGGCTGAGCGAGTTGCGGGCGCAACACTGAGGGTTGCGATCCGTTGCCGGTCACGAAAAAAGACAAAAAAAGGAAAAAAAAAAGTTTTTGATCTTCAAGAAATATAAACATACTCAAGTATAATAAATTGAATAAATAAATAAATAAATGGAATAGAGCAGTATAGCTACAAGAACTTTGCAATTATCCTGTAGGCATATCTGCCACATCGTTTTGATGGAGAAATTTCAACCTTTTTCAGTTGAACTACATTTACTTAGAGATCTTTCAAAATATACTATCCGTCAACCATGAGATCAGTGAAATGCTTGATCATGGTGATGAAGATGACCACAGTGGCCAAATTCTCTGAACTTTTCAAAGAAAAGTATTATGTAAATAGGAACACACATTCTTACTGATTCATTTAACCATTTACTGGAACCTAACAATATGCTTTGGTTCACAACATAGGATTTAAACGGAAAAATTATACTTTGACACAAAGGTTGTAAGTAATTTTCTAAAATACAGCTTTTTCTCATATTTTATCTAAAGGCAAGTTCACTTCATATACTGTCATCCTCCAAAAAGTGTGTTTACCTGTTTATTAACAGTATTTCACAAAAAATGTTGGCATCAATAGAATCTCATAATTGGTGAAGACCTTCAGTCTAACCTCATCTCTTGAGCAGGAACACCCTGAACAACATAACTGACTATAATTTTGTCTTCCTAAATGAAAGCTGAAAATCTTAGGAAGTACTGGGGGAACGTCACAGCATGTCTATCACACATAGGTACACAGGAAATTGTTTTTGATGATTATTACAATGAGCAGTCATTTTGTACAAACCACGTCTACCTTGAAGCAGGAATATCTGTAAAGATACCTGCCAACTTCCTTAAATAAAGTCAAAGTCTTAACCTCTAGGGCAAGCAGGACGAAGAATTCAAGGTGGGGTTGGGACTAGAAAATTCTTTGGGGTTAAAGATCTAATAATCTCCTGCCTCTCTTAACTACCCCTTGACTACCAATCTTGGAGGAGTTTGATTTTATTTAATAGGAGTAGGAGACTCCCTTTCCCTGCAGAGACTGTGATCTCTTTGAGGAAGACAAATTCTGCAACCTCCCTCCTGGACCATTTACTCAGTGTTTAACAACCTTAATTGGTAGAAAGGAAGTTTTCCTTGTATCTATCTGGATCCCAGACTCCAATTTGACCCCATTTCCTCTGACTTTGTTTTCTAAGAAGGCGTCAGGTATTGTCTTCAAAGTGATAATTCTTTGTACATTTGGATATCATTATTATATTCTCTAGATTAAATAAATTTCAATTCTTTTGAACACCTCCATAGATCTTTTGCCAAACTTTCAAACACTAAAATTTTCCATCTGCCTTTAATACTTTTTGGAACCAAGAAGGATATAAGAATAATAGCTCTTTTTTTTTTTTTTTCCTTTTTGTCTTTTTTTCGTGACCGGTAACAGGATCGCAACCCTCAGTGTCGCGCCCGTACCGGGACCAGCAATGGGATCGCAACCCTCGGTGTCACGCCCGCACCGCGCTCAACCAGTGAGCGGACCGGTCTCTATATGGGATCCGAACCCTCGGCGGGAGCGCCGCCGCACTCCCAAGAGCCGCACTCTACCGAGTGTGCCACCAGGCCGGCCCAAGAATAATAGCTCTTTTAAAAATCTACATAAACTGTGTAAATCACGGGCTGCAAATTAGAATTCATGGTCTTGTTAGGTTCTAGAATGTGTTGTGAGAGACATATATGCCTATAAATCCAAGCTAATGTCATGATTATAGTGCTACAAGCAACATTGTGATTTTATGACTTCATCTAAATAACGTAGTTTCTAGAATTGTTACAAACATCATGACTGAGCAGCAATCTTTCACTTATTAATTACATGCAAAAATGATAGAATGCAAAAATAACATGAGTCCAGGAATAGAAACCAGTTTTGGTACTACTTATATAAATTCCTTCACCACATTCTTATGGAAGAAATGAGCTTACTTACCAAATAGCCTAGTAAAATTATAATGGTGAAAAATGTTTTCTCTTGTTCTAGTTGTATTTTTGAAGCCATCATCCTTGTCAGATGTATTTATTGGTGATGAATCAAAAGAAAAAAAAATCAAAGAAAAGAAGGAAGATACAGTTAGTGTTAAAAACGTTAGTGACTATGTTGTGTATTTACTATACAATGGTTACCTCTTACTATATATACTAGATAATAAATACTACTTATGTTTTAAAAGGTACTGACTAAAAGATACACTAGACAAATATAATACTTTTAAAATTGGGGTTGTGAGAATTGGAGCTTTGTCTACCTACATATTGCATGCAAACCCCCTGCTGGCTCTGAATTCCAGACCATACCTGCTTTTATTTTCTACCCAAGTCTTGACAGTGTCCAATCTACTTCACTCAGTAGAGAATTACAGGCAAACAATGACTGTATAAACCTTCCATTTATATTGGTTTAGACAGTGCCAACAGGATAATAATCGTGATAAAATACCAACACTTGCTAAGCCCTATGTGCCAGGTACTATTTTTAGCATGCTAACTCATTTAATCCTCACAACTACTCCAGAAGGTAAATTGTATTGTTATCACTGTTTTAACGATGGGGAAACTGAGGCTCAGAGAGGGCTGAATAACCTGCCCCAGGTCACACTGCTCATACAAGGCAGAGCCGGTGGCAAACCCAGGTGGGTGGCTCCAGCGTCCCTGCTCTTACTTCTCACTGTAGGCTGCTTTGGTACATGTACCCTGCAAAACAAGGTGCTCTGTTCAATGAAAACACTACAATTGGATCTTGGGAGCTTCACCTCCACTAAGAAGCAGACAGCTAACATCTGGCATTTGTGAATTCTTCCCCTAACCTGGTCAGTGCAAAGTATGTATTGGCAGAGAAAAAAGCATTCATTTTAGAACAACTAAAAGTCATTTACAAGTGATGAAATTGGAGGCACTGACCCAACGATTCAACGAAAGATAAACTAAGCCTCTTTATTTTCATCACAAATGATCTAAAATGTAGAAGCAAATCTGTTTGTTTTTTACAGGTCCATACAATGTCAAGAGAGGAAATTTTTAAAAAATGAAGTGAGGCTTCATCTGGTGGCTCCACCTATCAGGTAGAGAAACACACGTTTGGTTTCCTTTAAAGTCAAATCTTCCAAAACTAACAGAGACCACGAGAGCATCATCTGACTACTTAGAAAGAAACCAGAGCCGAGAACCAGAACGGTGAGCCACATAGCTCAAGAAAAATGACAACGACAGAGGACGCAGAGCAGGCGGCCTATGCGGCCGAGGCTGCCACAGACAGCCCCGCAGCACCTGAACCCAGTGGCCTCAGCAGGTCACACTGTCAGTGCAGAAAAAAGTTCTTTTACCTCTGTGGAATGAATGACCTATTGTGAGTGAATTCAAACAGGTTTTTTTGTTTTTCCAGCTTCTTGGTCGTAGCTTTTTTTCCCTGTGGCGTGAGTGAATTCAAACAGGTATTTTTGTTTTTCCAGCTTTTTTTCCCTGTGGCATATCTCAAAATCATCCAGCAATTACCCAACCATGAAAATCATTGTGAGTGAATTCAAACAGGTTTTTTTGTTTTTCCAGCTTCTTGGTCGTAGCTTTTTTTCCCTGTGGCATATCTCAAAATCATCCAGCAATTACCCAACCATGAAAATCATTGCTTATGTAGACACAGGGTTAGAGTCAGAAGATAAAATCACATTGTCCGAAATGCATGCTTTGGGTTATCTCTTTCTTGACATGGTCTGAAATTTTAAACTATGCATTAGTTTTTACAAGTAAAAAATGTATAATTTACATGGAATTAAAACTAATATGGAAGAAAGAGTATAACACCAAAGCATTTTTTTTTTTTTTGTCTTTTGTCTTTTTTTCCGTGTCCGGCAACGGATCGCAACCCTCAGTGTTGCCCCCGTACTGGACCGGGGACCGGCAACGGGATTGCAAGCCTCGGCGTTGCTCCCACGCCTCGCTCAGCCAGTGAGCGGGAAAATGTGGTAGGCGGCGATACAGGGGTAAAGGGGGAGAACATTCCAGGCAGAAGGGAGGGCATGTGCATAGCAGGGAGGACAAGCACTGGGCATTTTTAGAAACAAGGAATTAAAACTCTCAGAACACAGCAGGCAGAAAACGTAGGACAGCAGTGAGAGTGAAATGCAGAGCCATTCTTCTCATACTTCTCAGATGGGGTAGGATCGAGTTATGGAGCACCTGGAAGCCCATTTTATAAGTGAACAATTCATTTTTTGTTGTTGTTAACAAATATTTATTAAGTGTATAAAGTATTATACTAAAAGATAGTTGCTGTGGGACATATACATGAATAACACATGTTCTTAAACTTCAAGTTGCCTTACTATTACCTAGGAAAATAGATGAGGCATGTATGTCGCGGGAACCGGTCTGTATGTGGGATCCGAACCCTCGGGCGGGAGCCCTGCCGCGCTTCCCAAGCGGCGCACTATCCAGTGCGCCACCGGGCCGGCCCCTAACACCAAAGCATTTATGCAAAATATGAGAGGGACTGACAGAGGCCGTCAGTGCATACCATAATGGAGCAAGTAGAGAGTCCCTGACTTACGATGGCTCAGCTCAAATGATTTTTCCCTCTGTGATGGTGTGAAAGTGATGTACAACAGTGGAAACCGAACTCTGAGTACCACACAACCATTCCGTAATTCACTGTAACTGCAGTGTTCAATTAGTTACATGAGATAGTCAACACTTTACTACAAAATAGGCTCTGAGTCAGATGACTTTGCCCAGCTCTAGGCTAATGTAACTGTTCCGAGTACACTCAGGCAGCCTGGGCTAAACTGTGATGCTGGGTAGTTTAGGGGTGTTAAATGCATTTTTGACTTGTGCTCTTTTCAACTTACGATGGGTTTATTGGGATAAAACCCCATCATAAGTCGAGAAGCATCTGCAGTATGGACAGAATACTCTACTGGGATACTACACTAACTGCTGAAGAGGGCAGACAATAGTGAAGCATTTCTCAGCAATGTCACTTCGAGACTCCACATCTATAAGGAGATAAAAACAGAAGCTGTCTCACAGGGGTGTGTGAGGATTAAAGGGACTAATGCATGCAAAGTGCTTAGCCTCATGCCTAGAGCAGTTGCTGGTGGTGCTAGTTTTGCTGTTACTGAGAACACCACCTGCTAGATGTGTGAACCCAGACAAGTTACTTACCCCAGAGTCTTAGTTTCCTCATCTCTAAATTGGGCAGAATAACATTACCCACCTCTTGAGGTTGCCCTGAGCAACAAGTGAGTTTAACAGCTGTAAAGCACTAACTGCTCTGGTACGTACGTACTCAATAAGCGTTAGCAATATTGCTGTCCTTTGTGTCATGGCATTATTATCGAGGATCAGATGATCCAGTGTATGTGATAGCACTGAAGACTGTAACTTGTCAGACAGGTGTGAGACATTTAGATGGCCACAATCCAGTGGCAGGCAATGTTTTAGACTCCTAGACCTATGAGCCTGCAGGAAGCACTTGAAGACTAGGAATTGATTCAAAGTTTGGACCAAGCATTCACAACGCTGAGTATTGTATTAATGTTATATAAAAGGTATAACTTCTTTCCTTACGACCACACTCTGAAGTAGATATATCTCCATATGATAGGAGAGAAAACTGAAGGTCAAACGACACAAATACTAGAACCAGTGAAAACCAAATCAAATCCACTCCTGGTCACTTCAAAACAGGGCTGTGCTGGAGTTACCAGGTTTAAGGGCTGTATCCTATCGCACCGTAGCAGCGGGTGACTCTGGCCATGCGGGTTAGCAGGACTACATCAACACAACTGATGACAGATATATAACAAAACCGTACTTTAAATAAGGGCTGTATCCTATCGCACCGTAGCAGCGGGTGACTCCGGCC
The DNA here is from genome assembly GCF_000696425.1 of Galeopterus variegatus. Lineage (NCBI taxonomy): Eukaryota > Metazoa > Chordata > Mammalia > Dermoptera > Cynocephalidae > Galeopterus > Galeopterus variegatus. Next base: position 273,938 of record NW_007728138.1, on the reverse strand, counting down.
ATGCAGGTTAGCAGGACTACATCAACACAACTGATGACAGATATATAACAAAACCGTACTTTAAATAACCTACCCATTTATTCAACAAACTTTGATTAAACGGTTACTAAGTGCCTGAAAGGAGGCAGCATTAGATCGGAAGACACTACAAAGGTGCACTTTGAGGGAACTCACAGCTTAGCAGGGGCGGTGATCTCCCAAACACCTTGTAAGATATTTTGGCCAAGGAGTATTTTAGAAATAAACAATTTAGCTGGTGAAGTGTTATAAGTGTGACCTTGAATTTCCCGGAATAAAATGAAATTTCTTACGAAATTCTTTGACATTCATAAAAAGGAAGAAAATTTAATGAACTTAAGCATTTAAGTAATAATATTTAAAATAAAAATAAGGCAATAAAAAGGTAATTTATTGAAATTGCTTTTAAATTCTGGGCATTCAGGGTCTGGCCAAAAGATAGGAAAATGTTTTTATATGCTTCAGTGTTCTATTTATTCTGAGATAAATTATCTAGCTTAAGACAAGTTATTGTGATTATGTACAACGGGTCTGTCTACTGGGAGTTTTCATAGTTTGCTGAAATATTCAGACTGCACAATACTACTAACAGTCTAGCCTCCACTTCCTGCTGAGCGTGCACAGAAACTGGCCCTCGCTAAGCACTAAAGGAGAAGACTAATAATTCTCAGCTCACTGTATTCCAGAAGCACGGTATTTGTGCCTAAAATCTGCTATCCAACAATAACAAGCAAGTTGGCAGTATCAAGAGAACTAGGCAAGCAAAGAAGAAGGGACATGAACCTAAAGCACAGAGCTGGCAAACATCCTGTTCAGCTGCACAGAAAGTGGTGGCTTACCTAATCCAGCTGCTCATTTGAGTGAATGGTAACTAATATGCATGTGTCCTAATTGGCCTCCCTCTAGAAGGGATAAATCCAGCAGGTGCTATAACGCCCACTCCTTGTAGCTCCTTGTCCATAACAAGGAAAAGTGGCGCATCCACAGGCAGAGGAGGTCTCAGAGGCAGCAGCTAGCAGCAGGCTTATCTCTCACGGGCTGGGCAGACCACTGGGTATCAAACCACAGTGACTGTCTCTGCCCGCAGTCCCCTCAGCTGCTGCCCTCCTCTGCAACAGCTGCCCCTCAACCTCTCAAATGTCTTCCTGGATCTCCTTAAGTCTGGCACAGGCACCTCTCCTTTGTGCTTCCATAGCACTCTAAACTTTATGTCACAGCATAATTATCTGGTTATTTCTCTCTTTTCTAGCCCTTGTGATGCACCTGGTCAGCAATTATTTTCTTTGGCTACTACAGCACTTAATTTTTTAAATTAGTTTTTAATATTAAAAATGAAGAATTTTCTTGCAAAATTAGACAATCTGGTAACCATGAGTCCTACATCACGGCAGCATGAGCTAGAACTGAGCACTGGTTGTCCCTTACAAAAAATTAGACAATCTGGCAACCATGAGTCCTACATCACGGCAGCATGAGCTAGAACTGGGCACTGGTTGTCCCTTACATAAAAGAACACACTGTATACTTTCTAGTGCTCCAGGCTCCAC
>NW_007728138.1:269176-271812 GCF_000696425.1 Galeopterus variegatus | reverse complement strand
AAGTGAAAAATTTCATTAATTAGAAATAATATTTTACCACTTAGAGTTGTGAGGGATGAAAGAACATAGGTGAAAAATACATGCAAATATAACTTGAGATTAAAATATGTTACTGCGGTAGAACAAAATCCAGATCAGGACTCATTTCTTGAATGTAGTGCTAAGATCTGGTATTTGTCTTTCTAATTTTAACCATCAGCAAACTTCCTGAGAATCACCTTTATTTTTGATCTTGTAAATGACCAAAACATATGAATCTTGGAATGATTTGAATAATCTGAATAATTTTTTTCAGAATAAGTTCATTAATTTTCTTTATTTTTCCATCTCAAAAGCTATTTACTATTTAACACATGCAGTGCATGCAATAGGTAACAGTTTTCATCTAGTAAACTGTATCAATGTTATGTAATGAAGCTACATTCAACCTCTATATTTTTCCAATATGCAATAAGATGAAAAATTAAAGAAATATATCAACATTAATGTACACTGGCAGGCTTACAATTTATAAAATCAGCATTGAAATAAAGCCAATGCTATAAATACAGGCTTTCACATTTTAATGGTGGAACATAATGACAAATGGCTTAGAAATATTGTCAGTCCCACATGTTAAAAGAATGAAAAATTAATTAGAAATTTAGGGTACTGCTATTTACAAACAGGACAATAACCCCCAGCATCCAGCTATTATATATCTTGTCCTTTAATTTCACTATATTCTGAAAATCATTCTTTCTGTATAGTACAGTTACTAGCCCTTTTTGTAGCCTGGAAAGCTCACAAAGCTGTGCTGCAATAGAAGAACACACATTGCTGTTGGCTGGGAAGTGAGGATGGTTTCCCTTTTTCAAATCATGAAATATTTTCTACTACAATTCCACAACCTTTAAAAATTTCTGCTGCCAAATATAATATCTCCAATTCCTCCATAGTTAAAAACATTAAGGGTCAGGCTCCTAATTTTTTTTTTTTAATTTCTCTGAATTGTAGATTTTATCATCTTTGCCCTAGGAAAATCAATGTCAGTATTCTCAAAATGTTCAGTCAACAAGCCCACTGTAACTAAGGCGCTTTTCCAAAATTCACAAATGTTTCTCTACCCTAAAACACAAATAGAATAAAAGTGTAGCATCAAGGACTAAGGGGATATGAAACATCCACACATTCTATCTTAAGAGAATTGTGCATAACCATCTCTGAAGCACAGCTGTTTAAATTTTTACTTTAGAAGGAAGTCTGGATAGATTCCAAAGCCATCCTTCGCACCCTGCGTGGTGTTCTTCTGCACTGTAAGCAGGCTCCATTCTTTCAGAACTTCCTCCGGCTAGACCCATCCTAGCTGACTGAAGAGGCTAAATAACATTCCGTCTTCACACACACAAGTTCCTTTGTCTTGTATAATTGCTGAAGGGTGGCTGTTCTTTTCTTCAAACCCAGGTTTTAAAACTTCAGTTTTAAAAGGTACATGTTATGTGATGCGTGGACCAGAAGATAACCCAATACTGTTCAAACATCTTACTTTTAAATATAAACATTTTAAACAGATAAAATACGATGAACAAACTCATTGCTCAACCAGTAAATCATGAAAAGAAATTCTGTTCCTACTGCTTGCTTTTCTTTTTCTTCGGCTAAAAGGTTACTTTAAAAAGCCTATGAACATTTAATAATCAGCTGCCACGAGACAAATGTATTTAACTGTTTAACTGTTCCATGGCTCTCTTATCACGTAGGCAGCTGTCAATTTATTTATTTGGAGTGTACATTTATCCAAGGTGGGCTTTCTTATTCAACCTGTAGTCAACACAGATGTAACATGTTGACCTTTTCCAGAATTTTTAATGCTTGACTTTAAATATTGATTCATTGATTTAAAAAGACTTGGCTTTTTTCATGTATTAAAGATGCCTGGGGGGCTGGCTAGTTAGCTCAATTGGTTAGAGCATGTTGTTATAACACCAAGTTCAAGGATTCAGATCCCAGTATGGGCCAGTTGCCAAAAACAAACAAAAAAAAACACATAAAAAAAAGGGTGCCCAGGGTTCTCTGCTTGTGTTGGGTTAATTTTTGAGGAGTGTAACTGGCCACAGGAAATTGAGTTAAGTGTGGGTTCAGAGACTGAAAGTTGTTCCTCCACATCCACGGGTTCTGAATCTGAGGGCTCAATCAACCACAGATAGAAAATGTTCATAAAAAAATAATAAAAAGTACAACAAAAATAATACAAATAAAAAACAATACAATATAAAAACTATTCACATAGCATTTACATTGTATTAGGCATTATAAGCAATCTAGAGATGATTTAAAGTATATGGGAGGATGTGTGTAGGTTATATGCAAATACTATGCCATATTATATCAGGGACTTCAGCATCCTTTGATTTTTATGTCCTCGGGGGTCCTGGAACCAATCCCCCAGTGAGTATCGGGGAACGAGGGATGAATGTAGGTAAAAAAGGAGACTCAAATTACCTTCATGAGGGTTAGGAGAATTCTTCACTTACATTTAAAAAGTCCTCATTATGCCCTAAATTCATGCAACAGAGCTATAACTAGCAAATTAAATGAATATTTTAAGGGTAGCACGTAATATTACATATCTCAATTTATTTTCCATTCTAAAATAT
>NW_007728138.1:267295-268776 GCF_000696425.1 Galeopterus variegatus | reverse complement strand
TAAGGGTAGCACGTAATATTACATATCTCAATTTATTTTCCATTCTAAAATATATGCAAATTAAAGCTCATAATCGTCTGAAGTAAAAAAAAAAATTAAAAAGCTTCTTTTATAGCTACTTCAATGTTAGCAATGGTCCTTATTCAAGTCTTCTGGATCGAAAAGGCACTGTACACCGTCATTTCAAGTCCATGAGAGTCTTCATGTGTCCTTAATTTCAAATTCAAGATTCCGCCTGGACTCAGAGTCATAAGACACTAGGGCTAAAGAAACAAATAACTTCCATGACTGTCCCAGAAAATACTAACACAACATTCCGAAGTGAGCACTTACTATGGAAAAATAAAATTCTAAAGTCAATAAAGCCATGTGACCTTGGTAATAAAGTAGGTGTCATAAGCCATGTCCATAGATTGAAAAGTAAAGAACTTATAAAGCCTGTGATAATGCTCCATGTATTGATGTCAAGGCAATATTTCCAAAATGAAAATGCATTTCTATACTTTGTATTACTTTCAGAACAACCTGATAAATATTAGGCAAAGAATAAATCTTTTTAAGTTCTCACATCTCTGCAAATATGTCAAAAACCACACTAGAACTCAATTCTCACCCTCTAGTTAAATATGTTTACACTTGATCTTAGCCAAAAGGCCAAGAAGTGATTGTTAGTTATATATCTTTAAATGAGATAATAAGCAGTGCTTAAAATAAAATGTGTTTTAAAACTACATGAAAGCTTTGGCAAAAAAGCCTCAGGTGAAACTGCACCACAGAAAACATATTGAGTAAATCCTGAACTAATGCAATATAATCCTCCCTTTTGCATATAAGTATAAGTATCTGATCATGAAATAACACTAAAATAAATTCTTCTGTTTGCATAAGTCATGGTTAACAATAACTGCTTCCTGTTTATATAAATTGTCTTGTAGTTAAAGAAACTGTCACTTGAGTAAAAACTACATCTTCAGAAATGTATTGAGCTAAATGGTTTCAATTAAAGATAGACTGAACAATACCTATGTTTTGTTGGTTTGCAAATTGTGTCCTTTTATTAAAGTGCAAAAAAAAAATAGACCTGGTTTTTCTGCAATGGTAAATGCAGGCTTGAGGAGTGGTTCACTACCATCAAAAAAGATCACAGAATTTTGATCCCGTCAAACTTGATCTTCAAGAGTACACGTCTTAGCTGAATTTCTATTCCAGGAACGTGAGGTGGCATCAGGACCTTGGCAGGGGCTGTGCGAGCGCTCTCTCTCTCTCTCTCTCTCTCTCTGAATCTATGCATGCTGTGCTCATAAGTGCACTAGCAGATGCTGCTGACATTTAGGAACTGTCCCTTTTCCACAGAAGGACTGTGAGTCTGGGCTGCTTCTAGATCTTGTCAACGTTCTCTTTCATCTCTTGCGCTACAGTGGTGCAGGGCAGGCCCGCGGCTGCCCGCTGCAGACACGCGCGTCCGGGCCCGGCCCGCCAGG
>NW_007728138.1:264445-265804 GCF_000696425.1 Galeopterus variegatus | reverse complement strand
CGAGACCACCGCGAGCCTGGCGGAGTAGAGGGACTCCCTTCGCAGACGGCGGGGGCCTGCCTTCCCAGCCTGGCCTGTTTCCCCAGGACCTGTGTGTCTTTTAGTGCCGGGTCACATCTTACCCAGAGCCAGACTTGGGCTGTGGCGCGTTAGCTCGGGTCGGTCACGATCGGGACGAGCCAGCTCCCTACTGGCTGCCTCCCTGATTCACTGATGCATTTTTCCAACAGATGCTCTCCCGGGGTTCGCTCACTGCACAGAAACGTCTAGAGCGCGCGCGGGGTGCGTCCTGGCCACCGCCTGTGTCCACCTCCTGTGCGCGGGGACCAGCCCCGTCTAGCCGCTAGGGTCGCTCGGCAAACCCGAAGCCGCTGCCGATGGTGCGGGAGAGGCGGCTTCAGCAGGACCTTGTGTAAGGCGTTTAAACGTCTGAGCTTTAGTGTGTGCGTTTATGAAGCGGAGCTAGCAGTGCCCACTTTGCAAAAGAATCACGTATGTAAAAAAAGTATTTTTTCAGCAGTAGAATGTTATAGAAATACAAGCAATTATTGTTATATCTGTCCAGTGGGCATAAATGGACAAGGTTCCTTCAAACCCAAGACACAGTGCATGACTTTGGTACAAAGAGGCATTCACCATGTCGGTTTTCTCTTCCTGACTCAATCGTACTCTTTGGGTGGAACCAGGTCCTGTGTTTCTTTTCTATACCCAAGGCCCACGGTCGCCCCCAATAAATAGTTGTTGAATGAATGAATAAATTGATTGTTATAATTTCGTGAAAGCACATCTTGTGATTCCACACTGCAAATAATGTACTGCTGTACTTGTTACTTGTGAAAAATATGTGGAAAATTTTATCGTTCCCCGTTGTTACTCCTCCAAGTGGTGTACGTAAAGCCTAACACCCAGAATATTAATCACAATTACAGATCAATCTACATTACCTTATTTGAGCCTCAAGGCAAGTGTGGGCTTCCCTATCCCACCTGCCAGCCCTCACCTGGTAGGATTACTACAGTCCTCCATGCGCCTCACTAACATGCTCTTCCCACATCGTGCAGAAGCTGTCTCTTTCCCCCAACTAGACTTCAGTCTCCTGAGGGCACATCTTGTGTGTGTGGGTTTGTTTCTGTTTGTTTTGGTTTCCCAGAGCCCAGCACGTAGTGGATACTCGGTACATCTTTGGTAAGCTGAACGATTGCTTGCTCCTTTGCAGAGTCTGGCACATTCACCCTTTCCTCCTCTTTTTCTCTTTGTATCCACCACCTCCACCACCGTCCAGGCCCTTCCCACTCCTCACCAGAACATCGCTACAGCCATCCACCCTGCTTCCCACCTTTTATTGCTGCCACCGTCTGG
>NW_007728138.1:249719-262954 GCF_000696425.1 Galeopterus variegatus | reverse complement strand
CATTTCATGTGGATTTGGTTGATCTTCCTCGTGAGCCTGTTTGCTCACTATGGAGAGAGACCCTATTGTTAACAGGCATGGGCTTTGGCATCAAACAATCTGGTCTTGATGCCAACTTGCCATTTCCCAGTTGCATGACCTTGCAAAAGTTACTTAACCTCCTACGTTTCCTGTTCTTCATCTGTAAAATGAGTTGCTTCACTAATGGCTGTTAAATAAGACAAGGTATTTAAAGCACTTAGGCAAATACCTGGCACATAGTAAATACTCACTCCATGGCAGCCATTCTTAGCAGCAGTATATCACTTTTGTAAGGCACACCATACGTAGCATCAGTCAATAAATGATCATTGCAATGATAATTGACAGTGGGGCAAAACAGCATTGAACCTCTGCCCTCTAGCTATTAGATGGATCTTATTCTTTGAATAAGAGGCCCTTTAAGATAAATAAATATTCCCCACTTTACCCCAGGCTGAGTGTTTATATGATCTAGAAACAGTATCTGAATGAGAACTCAGGCTCAGGATTAACACCAGTGGTAGTACAAAACAAATTACATGATTCTGACGCTCATTCAGAATGAAATTGATGCTTNTCATGAATGGATTGAAATTGTTACTGGAAAAGCCAAATTGCTGTGAAGGTCTTGGTAGAGATGTTTGTTTTTCAGAGTATGTTAAAGGTTAGTTTTCTGAAGATAGTTTTAGCAACATTTCAGCTGATACAACGTTTATTTGTTCAGGATATTTCCCCCCAAAAGTTGGACTAATGAAGTAACACACTTCTTGAAAAAATAGTGTCAGTGATAAACTAGCTCACTGGAAGCAAACTAATGGAAACTTGCCTGACTTCTAGTAATTTCTAGTGTAAATCTCTATTCCTTGGGAAAGTGAAATAGAATGCAAGCTACATGAGACAATGGAATTTTGTCTCTATAGTTCACAGTACACGGCACATAGTATGTACTCATTAAAAATTTGTTCAATGACACGAAGGTCTGGGGTTCTTTCCCTGTACTGGCTAGCTGCCAAAAAAAANCTTTCCCCCAACTAGACTTCAGTCTCCTGAGGGCACATCTTGTGTGTGTGGGTTTGTTTCTCTGTTTGTTTTGGTTTCCCAGAGCCCAGCACGTAGTGGATACTTGGTACATCTTTGGTAAGCTGAACGATTGCTTGCTCCTTTGCAAAGTCTGGCACATTCACCCTTTCCTCCTCTTTTTCTCTTTGTATCCACCACCTCCACCACCGTCCAGGCCCTTCCCACTCCTCACCAGAACATCGCTACAGCCATCCACCCTGCTTCCCACCTTTTATTGCTGCCACCGTCTGGTTAAAAGATTTACAGGAGGTTCCTCATTGCAAAGCACCGCTTCTACACGCCTTGGATAAGTGTTCAAAGATTTCCAAGCTCAGGCTCCACCCACGTTTTCAGCCTTATCTATCCCTCCTCTAGACCTCACACTGGCCAAACTGGTCTGCATGCCCTGCTTCACATGCACCCTGCACCTGCCCTTCCTTCACTCTGTAAGCTTCCTCTTTATACCCACCCATCTCCCTCACCTGACGCCTTACTTACTTCACTTACTCCTGTTTCAGGATACAGCTCAAAAGCCAAGACTCTTTTGAGTTTTTTCCTAATTCTAAACTGTAATTGCTCTCTCCAGGTTTGTGGCAATTTAGCACTTGCCACATTCTGCCTCGTGTTGTTATCTGTGTGCTTAACTTTCTTCCTCAAGGAGTTAAAAACACTTTCAGAGAAGGTGCATATTTTGTTGCAACTTGTATCTCTGATAGTATCAACCATTCAAACAAATGTTCAATAAATGTTTTCTGAGCAGAATTTAATCGTTTGTTTTGGTTTCCCAGAGCCCAGCACGTAGTGGATACTCGGTACATCTTTGGTAAGCTGAACGATTGCTTGCTCCTTTGCAGAGTCTGGCACATTCACCCTTTCCTCCTCTTTTTCTCTTTGTATCCACCACCTCCACCACCGTCCAGGCCCTTCCCACTCCTCACCAGAACATCGCTACAGCCATCCACCCTGCTTCCCACCTTTTATTGCTGCCACCGTCTGGTTAAAAGATTTACAGGAGGTTCCTCATTGCAAAGCACCGCTTCTACACGCCTTGGATAAGTGTTCAAAGATTTCCAAGCTCAGGCTCCACCCACGTTTTCAGCCTTATCTATCCCTCCTCTAGACCTCACACTGGCCAAACTGGTCTGCATGCCCTGCTTCACATGCACCCTGCACCTGCCCTTCCTTCACTCTGTAAGCTTCCTGTTTACACCCACCCATCTCCCTCACCTGACGCCTTACTTACTTCACTTACTCCTGTTTCAGGATACAGCTCAAAAGCCAAGACTCTTTTGAGTTTTTTCCTAATTCTGAACTGTAATTGCTCTCTCCGGGTTTGTGGCAATTTAGCACTTGCCACATTCTGCCTCGTGTTGTTATCTGTGTGCTTAACTTTCTTCCTCAAGGAGTTAAAAACACTTTCAGAGAAGGTGCATATTTTGTTGCAACTTGTATCTCTGATAGTATCAACCATTCAAACAAATGTTCAATAAATGTTTTCTGAGCAGAATTTAATCTGCCAGCTCAGGAACTACCTTTCTTTAACTTCAGCCAAGTGCTCTTTTTCTCTCTGACCTTCTTTTGTACTTAGAGACAGTAACACATTATTTAGTTCATTAGTTCTTGAATCATTTCATGTGGATTTGGTTGATCTTCCTCGTGAGCCTGTTTGCTCACTATGGAGAGAGACCCTATTGTTAACAGGCATGGGCTTTGGCATCAAACAATCTGGTCTTGATGCCAACTTGCCATTTCCCAGTTGCATGACCTTGCAAAAGTTACTTAACCTCCTACGTTTCCTGTTCTTCATCTGTAAAATGAGTTGCTTCACTAATGGCTGTTAAATAAGACAAGGTATTTAAAGCACTTAGGCAAATACCTGGCACATAGTAAATACTCACTCCATGGCAGCCATTCTTAGCGCCAAATATAGTTAAGAAAATAAGGGGGGAAAACCTCCAAGACCCAGCTATTTAAATGATTCCCAGCACCCACTGCTGCCGATCATAGACTATTAGTGCAGGGCCAAGAGGCTATGTGCTGGGTGTCTTGCTCAAGGTCGCACCCCGAGTTAATGATAAAGCTGGAACCAAAATCTGGGCTCTCCAAACCCTAACATAATCTTCACCATCCATTAGTTCATACACCAATAGACATGAAAATGCCAAAGAGGCTTTTTATTTAGTTTACATAATGTCAAACTCATGACATTTATATAAGTCCTACCACTGGCATTGGCCTTTGTGAGTTCATGACATGTTCCCCGAGCACTCCCATTTCATGTGTTTGGTGAGAGATGAGATGCACCAATGACTTTCCTCTCCTCCCCCCAAAATATGGTGGACTCCTCCACATAGGACTGAATTAAGGATCAGGCTGCCTGAGCAGCAGCCCACAGTGCCAGGCTATTGGGCTGCCAAAGAATTGGGGACATTTAACAGGATGGAGAAAACGGTACTTATCAGAACTCCTGTCTAAGAGAGTGGTTTATGTTGAAAAGAATGGTTTTATAAAGTCGCTTAAATCTCCCACCTAACTTCTTCTCATCAAAGAGCAAATGTAAGTGACAATGGATGGTGTTAAACTACCTTCTCAACTGAAGGACATGAGTCTCGATTTCGGCAAGTAGGTGGATTTGCTGAATGACTTGCAGCAGTAGAGGAGAAATTAATCACAGCTACCAGGGAGTCTTCTGCCCTCTCTTCACAGATCTCACTCATTCCTCTCAATCAGGCTGACAAAACTTTACAGAATCACTTTTTATAGGGGCACCAAGTCATTAATATTTCCAGGGTGGCATGGATTGGCCCTGCTATCACAGGGAGAGAGCCTGACCAAACCAATGATGGATGCTGGAGTTTGGTCCAGTCCTAAAGTGGAGGAAAAATGGATTATCTCTTGAGGTCCTTTATGGCTTACAATTCTAGGCCAGCTGATGGAAAACTCTATTAAAGAGGTTTAATAGTTCTTATAAAATATATCAAAAGAAAGAAAAAATGGAGTCCGTTTTTTGGCCAAAATTTTTGCTATAATGTGTGCTGACAGTCAAGTTCACCTCCATGTAATTTTTATAATGTTCTTATAAAATATATCAAAAGAAAGAAAAAATGGAGTCCATTTTTGGGCCAAAATTTTTGCTATAATGTGTGCTGACAGTCAAGTTCACCTCCATGTAATTTTTATAATAGAAAGAATTAATTGCCTAGCCCTACAACAAAAGAATCTAAGATTTGAAATCAGGTCGACTAAAGGCTGCCACTTGATTAGCCCCGTGGTCTTACACATGTGAGTTAACCCTTCTCAGGCTCACCTTCCTCACCTGCATAATGGGGATGACAAATGTATTTGTCGTGAGTGAGATAGTGTTTTAAAAAATATTGTTAGAGTGCCTGGCACACAAGTACCCAATAAATATTATTGAATTAATTAATAATTAGTGAATTAATAAATAATTAGTAAATTAGTACATATTAGTGAATATTAGTAACAATCTATAAAGATTTATACAAATCTTTATGAGGGTAATAAGACATAAGGGACAGCTATTTGGCTTTGAGAGCAGTGTGTATGTGTAAAATTTAATCAATAATTAAATTTTCTCACAAATATGTATTTTTTCCCAAGGAAGAAAAAAAGAAAAAATCCAAAAAACAGAAGGAATTAATGAAAACTAATTTAAGGATTCTTAGCATGTCAAACATGGTATGGAGCACAGATCATGTATGAATCCCATACTGAATCTGCAAGCTAAAATTTCACAGAATCCCACTAGGAATCTTCCTTGAGGAATAATAACCTTTAATTAACTATTAAACTTTTCCTGGATCCTATTGGCATCTTCTAAGAAAATATCAATTCCTTGAAAACACATAGAGATGTGCTTATATAATGCCAAACGTGTATATACACAGAGACACACACACAAACATATATATAATTCCACATTGCACGGATATACTAAATTTTTTGAAAATTATTTTAAATGTTATGGTGAATTATGTGTCACAGTAAGTGTGTTTGGACAGTTTAGAAATATAGAAGCAAAAGGAACAGTTGGAAAATAGACGAATCCAGTTGATTGACATAACTAGCATGGAAACAAAAATATGCTGCAATAGAAAGTGGCTATCTTTATCTTTCAAACTAAGGTTGTTCTCTGATCAGTTCCACAGTGCATTTGTTTTAGCAGTTTGAAAATTAGACTGTGCATGGTAGACTGGACAGAGCGTCAGACTAGGACTTAGAAAGGCAGCCATGTGAGCTGAGGTAAAGTTACTTTTCTATAGTCTCAGTTTCCTCATCTGTAAAATGACTATAAAAAGTCTAGTCCTTATTTCATGAAAATGATCTAATCAACTCCCTCACTTCACACAGGAGAAAATTGACTAGTGAAGTGACTCTCTTCAGGTCACATAGCTGATCAATGATAGAATCAGGACTAGAAATAAAAGTCTTTTGAAGACTTGGAATTTCTGCAGTAAAAAAGCTGACATTGAAGCAATAGATAGGAAAGTGCTTTGAAAAATGTAGTATAGGGGTTTTGTTCAGTAGACATATTATGAGTACATCTATTAAATCACAATCAAGCTCACCTTGTGGCAATTAATTAAGAAGTGTTTTTGAGACTGTACCTGTACATGCAGCAATAGCCATCTTTCTTTTAAAATCAAATACACTCTGTTTCATTTCTCAACAAAGACACAAGAAGTAAACAATTAACTGAATTAATTCAGACACTGAAGTGGATTTTCAAGGACTTGACTTGCCCAAGCTAGTTTTCTACAAAGCCTAAATTAATCAGATAATTGCTAATTCTCTTTTTTGTTTTGTGCTGAGGAGAGTCTGTATTTGTTAAAATGAACCTAGTAGCAGAATAAACAGTCATTTAAAAAAATTTTTTCATTCCAAATCTGAACTAAAGGAGCAAGTTCCAAAGCACACTATTTCTTTAGGCATCTTCTCCAGTCATTACTTTAAAAGTTTAGCTTACTTTAGTTGAATGTGAACATTAATACTGCTTTTGTAATTTAAAGAGGACTTTTTAAGCAAACAAATTTTTTTAAAAAATTAACCTAAGTTAATACTGTAGGATACTGTGAACATGATTTGGTTCATTTTTAGTAGAAAAAAACTTTAATGCCTCTCCTGACATGACTAAAAACAAGTCTTTTAGATTAAATTCTTACTGACATACCTTAAAAATATAGTCAGTTTAGCATGGCTTTAAATAATCTCCACTTAACTATCAAAGTTTTTAAGTTAAGTAAACAATGCTAATTGCCCTTCCAATATTAGGAGGAAAGTTTAAAAAGTAATTTAATTGGCTCTGAAAAATTAATTACATATGAAATGAGACTCATTAGACCTTCCCTGTTTCATCAGAATTTCAGACTAAAGGATAACTGTTCTTATCACTTATAATTTCTTTGTAGTTCAGCTAGCAGAAAATAGACTATTGTTATGATAATTAAATATTTTGCCTCAATAAATTTAGGACTAGAACATTAAAACAAACCAGTGCAAACATGGAGCTCTTACTTTTCTACTGTATTGAGTTCTTGCATTTCAGTGTAAAGATTTTACTCTGTGTGTGAGTGTGTGTTTGAACTGACAAAGAAGTAACAGTTAACTTTCAAATTCAGCACAGCAATATAATTTGGTTTTGTCATGCTGTGTATTGACTAAAGTGAAAATGTGACTAAAATACTTTATGTAATATAGTAACTTGATTACTCAGATAGTCTTCATAAACAGTTGGCAAATTTTAACTTACAACAACAGCTGTCACTGTAAATTTAAAGTAAATGTTAATTTAGGAATATTAACCCTGTGACTGTTTCTGTAAATAAGGCTTGTGCTGTTTTCAAAGGTTACAGAAAATCAATAGAGTATTTTTAGCCAATCATAGTGCAACTTGACTCTCACTGTTTTTAAATTCTTCAGTTTTATACATAAAAGTCTTTAATGATACTCAAATGTCTTTCCAGTGATTCCCTTGAGTATACAAACTGCATAAGGAAATGTACTTGATAGATTTACATCTTGGAGGTGAGAGAATAAATAAATTAAACAAACAGTTTTGCCAGGGATGCATTTTACTCTTTTATATGAGAAAACAAGGAAAACATTTGCATCCAACAAAGTTCCACTGACTGTTTACTAAATAAAGTAACCTGTAAATACTTAAAGCAATTATAGCTTACAGATCTCAGGGGCTGAAGCACTGGTTGCATGCTAAAGTTAGCACTGTTCTGTTTTGTCCTGTTTGAAAGCTCATTTCTAAGTAAAATTTGCATGACAGACTGCAAACCCTCCTGCACAAACTACCCAAATTGCACCAAGTATCATATTTACTCTGATACACACATGCAACATGAGGTAGTATTCAACTACAGAAATGCCTGTTTTTAATTGCTTAGAACACACGCGAAAAATGCAGTGAAAGCTACAACAAAACGTAAAACTCAGGACCTGCAACGTGCTGAGCTCACTGGAGTACTCACCCTTTCGGCAACTTAGTTTCTCCTTGGCAGCACTTGTATGCCAAATGCTTCTGCCTTCCCAAAAATGTATGTCAGCACAAGCCCAGACGAAACTTCAAATCCAGGAAAATAAAATTAACCATGCAGATCAAAGGCAGATGAGCAGGGAGATGAAATGCCTGTAATCTGATCGGTGATCAGTTGCTGAACATCAAAGGCTGGGCTGAGTTTACATCCATGCGGGGACATCAAGAAAGTTCACTTTCCGCAGGTAGTCACCCTCCCGCCTCCCAGTTCGCACATTCTTTTGTTAAACATGGATCACGTCGTTCTCCTCCTGTTTTTTACTTGGTGGCAGTGCCGGTGGTTCTCCAGGCTTGGGCTGAGTGGCTGGATCCGTAGCTCTTTCGGTTCCCAAGCTGTGCTGCGGCTTGTGTGTTGGAAGCTTTGCCTAGTGCCAGCGGGCTCGGCTTTATCCCTTTCATCTCGCTGAACTGCAGATCCCATGACATCATTCCGCGCCGTGGGACTGGCAGGCGAGCTATAATTCAGCCTGTGGGGGAGCACGGCTCACGAGAAGCCAGGGTTTGCCTGATTTCTAATCAGGGTACACTCTTGTGCCTCACACAGGGCAGTTTCTGTGATCTGTCTCCCGGTTGGAAAGGACAGCGACTGCTGCGGACGGTTCTTGGTGATAAGATCCCTGGTGGATGAGAGTGCCAAATGACAACATTTAATTGCCTCTCAGCTGATAAAAATCACAATTTCCTGCAAAGACTGAGTGCCAAATATTCAAAATAGTTAAATAGCAGTGTAAAACCATTCTGAAAAACCCCGGGGACGCAGCCAGATGGGCAGGATAACCTTTTAAAATTTTGTCTTTGTTTTCAGTGTGACAAATCCTTAAGGATTTTAAGTACATTGCCTTTTCCTTGAAACATAAACTATTACTATTTGCCTGCCAATCAAACAGGGGCGTTTTAATTAGTTAAGCAGCAGATAATCAACTGATCATCAGTAGACTGATATCTGCCACTGTCTCAACTTAAAACCTTCGGCAGAGACTTAATCTTAGTCTGGGCCTTAGTTTAGGATTCTGATTTGCTCTCCCCAACCCACAGTTTGGACTATTAACTCACTAAAAAAATCACCACCTTAGTCTAATTCTCCATATTTTATAATTAAATCGATTGCACATTATTTAGAATTTTCTCACTATTTTTTCCTTAACAATGGCAGATTCAATAAAGTAAGATTATTTTATTTTTAGTGTTTAATAAAATAGAAGATAAGAAAAAATTTCATCTTTCAATCCAGGATACTGTGCATTTCAGAATTCTAGGCTGTTTTTTCATGGAATGAAGGGAAATTTTCTATTTTATAATGGAAACTTATCACCTTTTAGAAGGTCAGTTCAAAATATCTTTGCAAAATTTAGAGGACAGGAGAATTTAATCTCTGTTTATGTAACTTCCCTCCCCCAATTGGTTTTGTCTAATTTTTCCTGGTGTGGTATTTGAAAATGTAGTTTATAATATGTTCATTTCCAGACTTCTATAATTCTTGAACATATTTGGACAGCAAGATATTTGTTTTGAACAGTTACGAGTCCAGCATAATATTTAATTAGTCCTATTTATTTTTCTATGTTTCTTTTATATTTTTCCTCCTTTATAGTATGATTTCTCAAAGATGCACAGAGCTCAGATAGTATTTGAACTGGCAGGTGTAATGCTTCATGACTTCCTAAAGCAGACCAGGAAAATTCTTGTGACACCTGAACCTCCCATAATGTTTCCTGGGCTCCTTGAACTCAAGAGTACAAAGGAAATATTTACGAGGACAAAATATTTCCAAGAGGGCATGTGCCCATTTCTTTTCTGAAGTCGTCCAACCCTGTTACCAGCATGGAATCCATATTCCATCAACCTGCATTCAGGAATAAAGTTTCCCGATACACAGATATATTAAATCATAACAACCAGCTGCTCTGTAAGGTTCATTGGATAAGCAAGTAGATACTATGTCTTTATAAAGTTCAACACCGATGTCCAACCCTGTTACCAGCATGGAATCCATATTCCATCAACCTGCATTCAGGAATAAAGTTTCCCGATACACAGATATATTAAATCATAACAACCAGATGCTCTGTAAGGTTCATTGGATAAGCAAGTAGATACTATGTCTTTATAAAGTTCAACACCGATAGAAATAGGGGAGGGACTGAATTGGGATCCTTGTAGTCCTCTGGAAGGTTCCAGGAGGCATTTGAAAACAGGGACTCAAATGAAAACCAGTGAATGATCCTCAATTTACACAAATCTCACTGAGCAAGATTTTTATTTCAAGATATGTCTAGCAACGGAATATCATCTCCAATGGAAGAGCTTTTTCACCAAGTGGCTGACTATTTTGAATTGGTCCTCTTGTGGCCAAGAACCCCCCACGTGTGAGATGAAAGGGAACCGGGGTTAGGGCCCCATCTGTCGCCAGGAGCAGAGTGTGGCTTTGAAAAGGCCGCCTGGAATGAAGAGTGACCTCCTGACCCTCAGCTCATTAGAGTGGCTCACCCAGCTGAGCTCCTTTCACTGTGAGATGCAGCCTGGACCATTGCTGTATCTGAACAGCGCCATGGAGGGGACTCCTGCTAAGCTTTCCCCTTCCCCTCCAAGAAGCTTGGATGAGAAAGATCACATCTGATTCAATGGTGATAAAAAATAGGTCAATGCATTCCACATAATTGTCTACTGTGATAATCCCACATTACAGTATTTTATTGATGCTTCCTAGTGCCTTGTCACAGTATAAATGGCTTGTCTTACTATCTTCACCCAGGTGCATTTCAGCCACTTTCAGCCACCTGGCTGTGTGATGGGGCTGTGGCAGCATCTTTTCATATGCCTGTTTGACATCTGTGTCTCTTCTTTGGTGAGGTGCTAGTCAGATCTTTCGTACATTTTAAAATTAGGTTGTATGTTTTCTTATTATTAAGTTTCAAGAGTTCTTTATATATTTCGGGTACAAGTCCTATGTCAGAGATGTGTTTCACAAATACTTTCTCCCAGTCAGTGACTTGTCTTTTCATTCTCTTAATAGTGTCTTTGCGGATAAAGTCCCCTTATCAATTTCTTCCTTCATGGATTATGTATTTGGTGTTGTATCTAAAAAGTCATTGTCAAACTCAAGGTACTCCAGGTTTTCTCCTATGTTATCTTTTGGAAGTTTTAAGTTTCACATGTAGGTCTATGGTCTATTTTCAGTTAAGTTTTGTGAAGGTGTGAAGTCTGTGCCTAAATTTATTTATTTATTTTTGCATGTGGATATCCAGTTCCAGCATCATTTGTTGAAAAGACTGTCCTTTCTACAGTGAATTGCCTTTGCCTCTTTTTCAAAGATCAGATGATTGTAATTGTGTGGGTCTATTTTTAGACTCTGTAGTCTGTTCTATATTTGTCTATTTTTTGCTAACACCATGTTGTCTTGATTACTGTAGCTTTATAGTAAGTCTTGAAGTTGGGTAACATCAGTCCTCTAACTTTGCTGTTGTTCATCTGTATTATGTTGGCTATTCTAGATCTTTTGCCTTTTCATATAAACTTTATAAGTAGTTTGTTGGTATTCACAAAATAATTTGCTGGGAGTTTGATTGAGATTGCATTGAATCTATTGATCACATGGGGAATAATTGACATTTTAGCAATAGTGAGTCTTCCTATTCATGAATGCAGACTCTGTCTCCATTTAGTTAGATCTTCTTTGATTCTTTGATTTCTTTCATCAGACTTTAGTCTTCCTTATATCGATCTTGTCCTTTTTCCTAATTTATTTTTTACAGTTATATCTAAGTATTTCAGGGTGAGTATTTTTGGTGTTAATATAAATGATATGTGTTTATAATTTTAAATTTCAGTTGTTCATTACTGGTTTATAACAAAATGATTGACTTTTGTGTATTAATCCTATATCTTGCCACCTTGCTGTGATAACTTATTAGTACCAAGAGTTTTGGGTCAATTCTTTGGGATTTTCTACATAGACAATCATGTAAACTGTGAACAAAGAAAGTTTAATTTCTTCCTTCCCACTCTTTTGTTTAATTGTAAGTGTATATTCAAACCCTAGAGTGACCACCAAAAACTAATCTGAGTCCATTTTTATGACTCTATACCACTTCATGAGTAGTTCAGTTACCTTATAATAGAGCATTTCTTATTCCTCTCTCCTGTCCCTTATAACATTCCTGTCATTTATTTCACTTATTCATATGCTAAAATCATCCAACACATTGTTGCTATTACTATTTTGAACAGTTACCTATTAGATCAATCAAGAATGAGAAAAATTAAAAATTTTATTTTACTTTCATTTATTAACTCTTCCTCCCTTTATGTAGATCAAGTTTTTGACCTGTGTCATTTTCCTTTTCTCTGAAGAACTTCTTTTAACATTTCTTGTGGGGCAGGTTTACTTGCAACACATTCCTTCAGCTTTCATTTTCCTGAGATAGTCTATTTCTCCTGCACTTTTGAAGGATAATTTTGCTAGATACAGAATTTCAGTTTAGTGTTGTTGTGAGTTTTTCTTTTGACACTGTAAAAATTTCACTTTTCTCTTTTCTTGCTTTTATTTGTTTCCGATGAGAAGCCTGATGTAATTCTTATACTTGTTCCTGAATAATTAAAGTATTTTATTTTCTTCAGGCTTCTTTCAAGATTTTGTCTTTATCTTTGGTTTCCTCTAGTTTGAATATGATATGCCTGAATATGCATGTATAGAAACAACACACTGCAGTCCACAAATATGTACAAGTATATGTTAAAATATTTTGAATTAAAAAAAGTGGTATGCCTATATGTAGTTTTTTTGTGTTTACCCTGACTGGTGTTCTCTGAGCTTCCTGGATCTGTGGTTTGGTGTCTGTCATCAATGTTAGAAAATTCTCAGCCATTATTACTTTATTTATTTATTTTTAAGGGTACTGGCATTTGTTTTATTTTAATTTTTTTATTGAAACATAATTGATTATGTATATTTTTGAGGAACAGAGTTGACTCAGTATTTGGGTACAATATGTGATAATCAAATCAGGATAGTTGGCATATTTGTCGTTACAAAATATACTTATTCTTTGTGTCCATTAACCAATTTCCCTCTAACCCTCTTTCCCCTCCCCATTCCCACCCTCTAATAACCACAGTTCTCTTCTCACCTTCTGAAAGTACAACATATTACTGTGTTTGTTTGTTTGTTTTGTTTATTTGTTTGTTTATTCTTTAGCTCCCACTTATGAGTGAGGACATGAAGTATTTCTCTTTCTGTGCCTGGCTTATTTCATCAGCCATTATTATTTTAAATATATCTTCTGCTCCTTTTTCTTCTCCTTTTGGAATCCCCATTATTTGTATGTTACAACTTTTGTAATTGTCCCACATGTTTTTAAAACTTCTTTTTTCTCTTGGCATTTCAGTTTGGGAAGTTTTTATTAATATTTCTTCAAGCACTGATTCTTTCCCTCACTGTGTCCCATCTACTGATGAGCCCATCAAGACATTCTTCATTTTTGTTATATATAAGTGTGTGTGTGTATATATATGTGTGTGTGTGTGTGTATGTGTGTGTGTGTGTGTGTGTGTGAGTGTATACTGGTTTATAGCATTTCTTTTATTCTTTCTT
>NW_007728138.1:248065-249152 GCF_000696425.1 Galeopterus variegatus | reverse complement strand
TGTGTGTGTGTGTGTGTGTGTGAGTGTATACTGGTTTATAGCATTTCTTTTATTCTTTCTTAGAGTTTTCATTTCTCTGCGTACATTGGCCATCCGTTCTTTTATGTTGTTTACTTTTTCCATTAGAGGTCCTAGCATACTAATCATAGTTATTTTAAATTCCTTATCTGATAATTCTAAAACCTGTGTTATTTCTGAGTCTAGTTCTGATGCTTGCTTTGTCTCTTTAGGCTGTTTTTCTTGCCTTTAGCATGACTTGTACTTCTCTGTTGAAATCCATGCATAATGTATGAGATAATAGGAATGGAGATAATTAGAATTTTAGTGTGAGATGTTCACGTTAATGTCCTAGAATCTGGGCTTTGTTTTATGTTTGCTGTGGTGGAGTTGCCAGAGGTTTCAGTTTCCTGTTTTGTTTTTCCCCCCTGTTGTATTTTGGTTTCTCTAAGAGCTCATTCTTAAATACAGTGTCTTGCAGCTCTCTCAGTGCCACTGTTATTTTACTGGCATCATTTTGATATGGTAGTAAAGTATTAGGAAGGAGAAGCTATCCATGATCTGATAATTAAGTCTCAGTTTTTTAGTGGCCCTAGTCCTTGGGTTGTGAACTTCAGAAGCATTTCTTAGCCTTAAAACAAAATAAAGCAAAACACACACACAAAAACCCTTTATATGAGACAGGAATGCTAGAAGGGCTAGAGTTGACTTGTGGATCTTCCCCCAGATCTGATAAGTCTCTGGCAAAGTAGTTTTCTCTGGAGAGCAAGCTTTTGTTATGGAGAATGTTCTGGGCATATTTTAAAAATTGTTACTTTTCCCCTCTCTCCACTCAAAACACAAGGGATTTTTCTCTAATCATCACTGTGAGAACCTGGTGGAGTTTCTGAAGGTAGAATCCCAAGAAAGTGTTGTTTACCCACTAGTACTCGTCCCCCAGGAGTTTTTAACTTTCACACAAGTCTACACTCAGCCTCCGGTAATGATCATTTAAGTGATCCTAACAGTCGCTGGCTCCTGTGGTGCCTTGCTTCAGGTAAGCTGCTCTCCGCTGTGATTCTCTGTATTTGCCTGTCTCTCCAGATTTGGG
>NW_007728138.1:245929-247391 GCF_000696425.1 Galeopterus variegatus | reverse complement strand
GCTTCAGGTAAGCTGCTCTCCGCTGTGATTCTCTGTATTTGCCTGTCTCTCCAGATTTGGGAGCGGCAGTTTGCCCTGTGAATTCAATTCTCTGATGAGCCTAGAAAAATCACCGAGTTTTAGTTTGTTCATCTTTTTTTCCCCTCATTGTGATGACTTCCAAGATCTCACACATAAGAGCTGGAACCAGAGGTCTTCTGAACTCTATAGTGTTTTTACAATCATTATTATTTTCTAGATATTCAATAATTTTGGTTTTGATTTTTTTCTTTGAACCATGTGTGGCTCAAGAAAGAATTTCACCATTTCTAAATAGTTAACAATCATTTTGATTATATTAGTATTAAAAATGAGTGATCAGATACTGGAAATTGTTATTTAAATTTTTGTTAATTTATTGTGACTTTCTTTGTGACCTTAGTAATATATTATTGTGCCATGGGTCTAATGAAAAGACTGTGCATTCTCTATTAACAGAGCAATAAAGTTCATTTCACTGATGCCTGATGCTAGAACTTAACTTTTAGCACCTTACATTTATTTTACAGCAGGTGTTCTAGCACTGGCTTCAATTCTTAAATGTCCCCCATGTAAAATTGGAAATTAGAAATAATTACTCATAATTACAAGACAGTAGAGCAGCTGGTGATTTAAACAATCTGTCAGATTCAGAATGCTCCAAAGTAGTGACCTGTTAGTAGTGAGTCAGGTAAAACTATCTGTAATGGTGTGGTTCTGATACTGACAAAAGAACAGCAGGACAGGTTAATTCATACACACACACCCAACAGTCAGTGATCAGAAGTGTGCCTTGTTCACAGTGAACTTGCCTCACACCACCCAACTGCATCTCCACTACCTTCTGCTCTTCAATTTTGCTTTAGAGATTCCAAAGTCATTCTTATCTGCCATATTGCTCTCCAAGTACTTTTCTGAGCCCACGCTGGCTTTTAGATAAGCCAACAAACTTGTATTTTATAATTAATTACATGCTTTCCATGTTTTCTCCCTGTTCAGTGTTTATCCTGATTGATATACCAAAACTAATTGTGAATCTTGGTTCTCAGTAGAGTTTGACAATGCTAACGAAAATTGCTAATAAAATAGCAAGAAAATACAGAAGGAGACTAAAGGGATGTCTTCAGAACAATACCACCACCACCAAACAACAACAACAACAACAAAACACCAATTGGATTCATAGGGAAGTATAATGTTAAGCCTGCCCTTAAAAGTCTGCTTTAAGAATGCTGACCTAAAGGCAAAATATTTAATAATGCAACCATGTATGCAATTGAAAAAGCACCTAGCGGGCCGGCCCGGTGGCGCGCTGCTACAGTGCGCCGCTTGGGAGTGTGGCGACGCTCCCGTTGAGGGTTCGGATCCCACATACAGACCGGCTCCCGCTCACTGGATGAGCGAGGTGCGGGCGCAGCACCGAGGGTTGCGATCCCGTTGCCGG
>NW_007728138.1:244499-245270 GCF_000696425.1 Galeopterus variegatus | reverse complement strand
AAGTGTTTTCCAAAGAGACTAACGTTTTTCATTCCTTCCAGCAAATGGATGGTATTATTTCTTCATTAGATACAAAATTACCTCCTCATAAAGCCTATGCCTGGCACAATCGCTATTTCTCATTAGTAGAAATTGACTATGTTATGGAACACTCTCAGGACTATCCTTGTGTGAGCCTCAGAGTTTAGTTTGTATTTCTTCTCCAGCATTATATATAATTGAAATGCAAGCAAGAGGTACACACGTTGTTGGATGTAGATATAAGAATCTTGTAGAAGGAAACTGTTCTAATCAATTTTCCAGCTTCTGATGCCCTCATTAGAGCCGTTCTGCTTAGGAGGATGGCCTCTCGCCTCAGACTGCCCTGGCTGGAGTTCGATTACTTTCGCACGAACTTCTGAGTGTGGATAAGTCACTTTAAACTCGTTTCCTTATTTCTAAAATGGGTGTAATAAGTACGTACCCCTTAGGCTTCTTGTGAACGTTAGAAGAGTATTGGCACATAGTGAGTGTGGAACATGCATTAACTCGGCTACTCAAAGCATTGCTAAAATAATGTCAATTCTGATTGCAGCAGGTGAGAAAAAACTGTTTCCCTTTGGAGGAGAAAGTCACTCTGTATTCTGCTTTTTCTAATCATTTCTCACGTTGAAGCCAAAAGATATTTTTCATTTTGGCAAACAACATGTATAGCATTTGAAAGTGGAGTTTCACTGTCAAATGGAAACTTAGAGTTTTTTAAAAATTAAAGTGGAAACTTTTGTTTTTTTT
>NW_007728138.1:234888-242790 GCF_000696425.1 Galeopterus variegatus | reverse complement strand
TACCTCACACTATATGCACACCTTACCCAGACACACACTTCATTCAGACACACACAAACACACACCTGACACAGGTATATACACACCTCACACCACACGCATCCCTTACCCAAACACACACACACACACACACACACACACCACACACACAGACCTCACACACAATACATGTACACACAAATACACGTATTTCACACATACCTTACACAAAGACACACATCACACACCACACATACTTCACAGACGCCTCACAGAGATACATGCCATGCATACACATACCATATACACACACCTCACATACGCCACACACACACACATCTCACACATATCTCACACAAGGACACACACTGCACATGTACCTCAGATAGATACACACTTCACAAAGATGCACAACATACACATATATACTACACACACACACCTCATACAGACACATAATTCACACACTACACACACCACACACACACACACACCTGTCATACACCTCATACAGAAACAGGCACACACCTCACATAGACACACATACACACACCCCTCACAGACACACACACCTCACACACATAGACACACACCCCTCCCATACTCCCCACACATACTTTACACACCCACTTGCAAATGCCACGCACACATACACATATGCATACACACCTCACGGAGACACACACCTCACTCACACACACACCATACNCACACACCTCACATAGACACACATACACACACCCCTCACAGACACACACACCTCACACACACAGACACACACCCCTCCCATACTCCCCACACATACTTTACACACCCACTTGCAAATGCCACGCAGACATACACATATGCATACACACCTCACGGAGACACACACCTCACTCACACACACACCATACATGTGTCACACAAACACATCACACATGCAAACACATACACACATTTTAATTTTTCAAACAAAAAGTAGTTATGCTATACTTTGCTGTACTGTTTGACAACTGACTTTTGTACACTAAATATATCAAAATGCTAGCACAATATTCCCTATTGGTAGACATTAAGTTATTTCTAACAATTTACTTGTTGTAAATGATACTATAGTTAATTTCTTTGCCTGCACATGCAAATGTCTTTAGGAAAGATTTCTAGAAGATTGCTAGGTCAAATGACACACACATTAAAAATGTTATGTTATTGCCACATTACTGTCACAAAGGTCGTATCGATTGATATCATTGCCAGCAGTGTATATAAATGAAAACACACGGTCTACTCGAAACTTCACCTTTGCTAGCACTGAATTTTATCAGTATTTAAATTTTTATGTTGATTAAATAGTTGAAAATATGGTCTCATTGTTTTAACTTGCATTCCTTATTGTATTGTAAGTGAAGTTAGACAGTTTTTCACTTATTTACTGGCCATTTGTATGTCCACTATTACGATTTCCTATTTCTTTTTCTATTATTTAGCATGTTTTGATTATTTGATGCCATGATTTTTATATCATAAATAATTTTTATATTACATATGTTGCAAGTATTATCTCCAAATCTGCCACTTGCATTTTTTTTTTTTTGTCTTTTTTTGTGTCCGGCAACGGATCGCAACCCTCAGTGTCGCGCCCGTACCGGACTGGGACCGGCAACAGGATCGCAACCCTCGGTGCCGCGCCCGCACCTCGCTCAGCCAGTGAGCGGGAACCGGTCTGTATGTGGGATCCGAACCCTCGGCAGGAGCGCCGCCGCACTCCCAAGCGGCGCACTATCCAGTGCGCCACCGGGCCGGCCCCCGCCACTTGCATTTTAAACTTGTGTGTGTGCGTTCATATAACCACAATCAACCAAAGTGATCATCCTCATCTCATGACGTACTATTATCTGTGCACAGGTGCTTCTAATTGGCTTTAGCGCCGCCGCACTCCCAAGCGGCGCGCTATCCAGTGCGCCACCGGGCCGGCCCCCGCCACTTGCATTTTAAACTTGTGTGTGTGCGTGCATATAACCACAATCAACCAAAGTGATCATCCTCATCTCATGACGTACTATTATCTGTGCACAGGTGCTTCTAATTGGCTTTATTTATTTCATTTTGTTTTGTTTTGCTGTATTGTATTTTACCTCACTTTATTTCATATGTTTTCCCTTTTATTCTCATTTCTAATTTCATTTTCTATTCCTTTTCCACAGTATCTATTCTAGTGCATGAATGTGAATGAAAACATTCTGCACTTCCCTTTCCCCCTGACTTCTGGATTTTGTATCATGATTAGGGCAACCTGACTCCTCTGAACTGGGGTCGCCTTGTTTCTAACGGCAACATAACCTGTCACATCACTTTCAGAGTGCTTAGTTTATACGCTGAAAGGTTTTCAGTGTTTATATGTCTTATGATGTGAATACTCTTAGGGTGATTGTTTTTAAGGTATAAATAATTTCTCTACATGTGACTGTGCAGCAGGAGTTCTTACCTTGGGATACAGTCCCCATCTTCAATTGAAGATCACCTTTCCCCAGAGAGTAAAGACAAGCGTTTCCCTCCCTGTGCCTCTACGTCTCAGTCCTCGAATCATTTTCCTTATCAGCGTCAGTAATGGATCATCTGAAATCTCCTGTATGATATGTCATCCCCCTTTACCTACATGGTGGAGATGAGCTTCCTACAAGGCTGTGTGTCATCTCATCTCCACTGGGCTTCAGCCTGATTCCTTTACAACTCTGAGCTGTGTGTTCCATAAACCCTATGTCTTGTTTAGCAGCGTATATCCAATGCTTAGCGTGGTGCCCAGCACAGTGGATGCCCAATGCTGGCATGCAGAAGGCACTTAGAGAAGGTTTGTTGAATGAATAAACAAATGAACATGTGGATGCATGGATTTTGCTCCCCACGTGCTGTCCTTCCACTCACCTCTGTACCTTCCCGGTGCTGCTGCATCTAGCAGCACCTCCTGGTCTCCTCTCCCCTCGCTTGCCTTCCAGCCTGATTCTGTCCTGTCCTTCCAAGCCCTCCTCCATATGTGAAGAGCTAGTGATGCACAGGACAATGGGAATATAATTTTGAGGAGGAAAATGTGTCTGTACTTATCCATTCTAGTTCTGAGAATGCACCCACTGTGTGCAAGGAGAGTTGACAGGGATGTCCATTTCAACACTGTTGTGTGGCAGGTGAAATGATAACTCCGCCTCTGCTCTCACCGGAGGGACTTGGCTATCAGAGACAAAGCTGTTGCTCCTGGTGCCATTTGCCCTGTTGTCTCATGTCATGCATAGTCATTCTTGGCTAATATGGAGACCTTAGTAATAGCAATCAGACCAGGAGAGAGGTTGGTGCACCTGTGACACAGTTCAGCCAAGGTCATTATTTTGTAAGGAATGGGGTTAAAGTGAAAGTGATAGGAGACATAGGCTTGACCACAAATTCCTCATGTAGACTAGTGGTAAATTATGTTTTCTTCAGTACTTTAGGAGACTGATCAGTTTCAGCTTTGCTGATGGAGAAACACCCAGAGATGCCCATTTCCGCCCACCCTCCTTCCATTGGACAATGGTGTGTCCACTGGCCAGAGATGCAGGCAGAACACGAGAGGGGGAGGCTGCCCTGAAGCTCAGCCCAGGCATCGTCTGGTCCTGCAGGGTGGGCTGACTCTCCTTAGGGGGTGACAACAGGGATGGAAAGACTGGGAGATGAGAGGAGGCTTCAGGAGTCAGAGGAAATCCACCCAGAATGTCCTCCAAAGGACTAACCAAGACTTTGCCCTCTTTTGTGGAACAACAAAGGGAATTCAGTGGACAAGTGAACAGCTCTTGACCACCACCTCCCTCAACTTCCTCCCCTTCCTGTCCCAACCCTGAGACACTTTAAGATACTTAGGACACTCATGCAGTCTTTCAGGGGAGGGATTACTCACATGGCCCTTGGAGGCCAACGTGCCCTTCATCCAAAAAAGGCTATGAGTGCATTGCTTTTTGGAAGGAGTGTGGGCCCTCACCCACGGGCTTCTGGAAAGCACCAGTCATTCTGCTGTGGACCACTGAATGGAGGGGTGCCGGTCAGCAGAGAACCCCACCTCAAGGGCTGGAGCAATGGCCTCATTGATCCATCCCTTACCCCCACCAGGGGACAGACAGACACCCTCTGTGGGACCAAAATGAGGGATTATGTTAGCAGTTAATAAACATTAGAAACAAACTAATTGTCCAAAATCATAGCAACAGTTAATCTATGTATAGCTACTTGAAAAAATGAGATAGATAAGTATATGGGATGTGTGTGATATTTTTGAGTCTTTTAAAAAAGCAAACTGCGTAACAATAAGTGTGCTATAAACCCATTACAAACACTCCACATGAATATTTATTATATATTTGTATACATATAGAGGGAGATAGAACAGAAAGATCCTAAATGATGGAAAAAGACTGCTGTTTTAGGACTCTTTCCCTAATCTCACCAGGGTTTGGTGCCTCTTTGCTCTGCTCCTGGAATCTATTACAGCACCTGACTGTCCCTGCTACACAGCCTCATAAATGGGTTTCTGTCTCCACTTTGCACATTAGACCCTGAGCTCTTGGAAGGCAGGAACCATGTCATATCCATCTCTGCGTCCTCCTGCCTCGCTCCATGCTGAGGACCAGGTAGGCTGTCGCTGGTGCGAGGGCCCAGTGGGTGAAACACACCACTCATTACTGTTGCTGCAGCTTACACTCCACCGTCATCATGTCACTTGGAAATTGTTATGTAAAGAGAAATGACCGCAGTCCCAACTCTCAGTGAAATGCTTCACTTGGTTAGAATGTCCCAGCGTATTGTTGGAGTGCTGTGACGGTTCTTAGCAGCACAAGGTCTTCCTCTTTCAGACTCAGGTGTGCCGTGGGAGAAGTTGAGCTGAGCAGAGCTCTTCATTCCATGTGAGGGCCAGGCCTCTCCTCTCAGGCAAGCATCTCACTGTGTGGCGGACAGTGGATGGGTTGGCCGCTGGTGTGTGTGCTGTACCATTAGTGAATCTAGTTTGCAAGCTTAAGTACATCCATCTTAAGCAGTAATAAAAGTGTGGGAATTTGGGCCGGCCCGGTGGTGCACTGGATAAGTGTAGGCGGATGTACGGTACAGCAGATGAACATGTGGATGCATGGATTTTGCTCCCCACGTGCTGTCCTTCCACTCACCTCTGTACCTTCCCGGTGCTGCTGCATCTAGCAGCACCTCCTGGTCTCCTCTCCCCTCGCTTGCCTTCCAGCCTGATTCTGTCCTGTCCTTCCAAGCCCTCCTCCATATGTGAAGAGCTAGTGATGCACAGGACAATGGGAATATAATTTTGAGGAGGAAAATGTGTCTGTACTTATCCATTCTAGTTCTGAGAATGCACCCACTGTGTGCAAGGAGAGTTGACAGGGATGTCCATTTCAACACTGTTGTGTGGCAGGTGAAATGATAACTCCGCCAAAAAAAAAAAAAAAAAAAAAAAAAAAAAAAAAAAAAAAAAGTGTGGGAATTTGGAAATCTGGCAAGAAAAAAAAAATCTAAAATTTGTTTATCATAGCTTAAAAGAAAAAGAAATTGAAACCATTTTTTTTTTTTTTTTTTTTTTTGGGAAGGATATCATCAGGTGGTAATGGCATCTGATGATAATCAGACGCCACTTCAGTGACAACCTGGGTGTTAGTCTCTGCTCATGCACTTTGGAGAAGTTCCCTAGCCTCTCTGGTGAGAGCGGGTTACCTCGAGCTTGCTTCTGCTTTGTAAAATTCTGTGATTCTAATCTGTGCCCTTCTGGATTAACAAAGGTGCTACATATGGAACACATACAGGAATGGCAACTGTTCAAACGCTTTCCTATTTGCCTATTCTCTATACCTTTCTTACATGAACCATATTCTGCTGAAAAGTAGATATGATGCCATTGTGGGGATCCATAAGGATGTAAAAAAATTTGGGTAAAAGGCGGAAGAAGGAGGTGGGTTAGTAGGTATTAAATGGTGGACTAGTAGAGGCAAGAAAGACAGTAAGGTACAGGGAAGTTGTCCAGGGTTAGTTTCTGCTGTGGGCCTAGTGGATCTAATGCCTCACAGTGTGTAATTTTGCAAACCCATCAATTGTTCATTGTTGGAAATATTTCCTGATCTTCTGGCTACATTGTTCTTTCTTTTACCTTATTGTTTCACATTATGTTACCTCCAAGCAAGCAAAATAAGGACTCGCCTACTTTGGTGTTAACACCTTTTAAATATTTGTAGACTCTTATCAAGTACCAGGTATTCCCTGTCCACCACTGCTTGGCCTATACTGCCAGGTCTTTTGATCTCAGTGCACAAGTCACTCCTTTGATCATTTTGGTGCCTTGCTCGAGACCCTCTCAACTATGTCAGCTTGCTTCTGTTAACAGATATTCCTCTGAGCATGCCAGCTGGAGTATCTGGAGAAGCAGATCACAGAGAGAATATTCCTTTACTGTTCTGTCATGTAAATCCCTGGAGTATCTGACCCAACTTGAGGCTTTCTTTTTGACTACAACCAAAGCCATTTCAAGCCAACAGTTAAATAAATAGCACTTTAAGTTCCTAACAGTAATACAATGTGGGTTAACTTTACTTGTGGGGAAGCAGAAACAGCCCTTTGTCATCGTCTTCTGCTGATGAATTTGTCTCTACCTTCTCCTGATTTGCTTTGCTGGAGCCAGCCAAATATTGAAATAGATGAGTTTTAAAATATATTGGGGCCGGCCTGGTGGCGCACTGGATAGTGCGCCGCTTGGGAAGCGCGGCGGCACTCCCGTCCGAGGGTTCGGATCCCACATACAGACCGGCTCCCGCTCACTGGCTGAGCGAGGTGCGGGAGCAAAGCCGAGGCTTGCGATCCCGTTGCCAGTCCCCGGTCCGGTACAGGGGCAACACTGAGGGTTGCGATCCGTTGCCGGACACGGAAAAAAGACAAAAAAAAAAAAAAAGACAAAAAAAAAATAATAATAAAATAAAATATAAATACTACTGGGAGAGTGTGATGGACTGAATGTGGGTGTTGCACCAAATTCATATGTTGAAGCTCTAGCCCCCAATGTATTTGGAGGTGGGGCCTTTGGGAGATAATTAGGTTTAGATAAGGTCATGGGGTGGGGCCCTTATGATAGGATTAGTGCCCTTATAAGAAGAGACACCAGAGGGCTAGCTCTCTTTCTGTCCCTGAGAGAGACCAAAGAAGAGGTCATGTGAGCACACAGCAGATGAGGGGCTGCCTGCAAGCCAGAAAGCTGGCCCTCACCAGGAACCAAATCTACCTTGATCTTGGACTTCAAGCCTCCAGAACTGTGAGCAATACATTTCAGTTGTTTAAGCCACCCCACTCAATGGTATCCTGTTATGGCAGCCCAATCTGATAAATAGAGAGAGGATACATTGACCAAAATTCTCATTAAGACATAACTATACTAACTACACATACAGTTCCTAAAATAAGTTTTAAATTTTTTGCCTAGAATTAGAAATGAACCACAGAGAGGGGAAAAGCACTGAGAGAAAGTTGCAGAAAGAAGAATAGAAAAACTGCAGATAAATATTGTATCTTTCATAATTTAGCTCAGGGTTACTTTAAGGACTGAGTCAAAGCCTTGCATAAATTGGGGCCATTCTCAGCATCTCATATGGGGTGTGGCATAGCAGATGGCCAATAAAGAGTTGCTGAATAAATAAATGACTAATTTCTGTTAGGATGATCTGTTTCTCAAATTTTATCCCCTTGATTCTGTTATTCTTTTTTTTTTTTTGCCTTTTTGTCTTTTTTTGTGACCGGTAATGGGATCGCAACCCTCAGTGTCATGCCCATACCGTGACCGGCAACGGGATCGCAACCCTCGGTGTCGCACCCACACTGCACTCAACCAGTGAGCAGACTGGTCTCTATATGGGATCTGAACCCTCGGCGGGAGCGCCGCCG
>NW_007728138.1:229051-234278 GCF_000696425.1 Galeopterus variegatus | reverse complement strand
CGAGTGCGCCACCGGGCCGGCCCTGTTATTCTTTTAGTAGGTGAATTAACATGTACTCCTTTTCTAAGATATGTCTTATTTTGTAATATATTATGTTTATTTTTCTCCTCTATAAATTCTTTGGCATTATTAATGAAATCTATTAATTTTTTATGATGTTTCTCAACTTGATATGAAAACTTCACTAGACTTACCTAGCTCTGTTTTCCATCATTTAAGACCAATTGCATATTATTCAAAACTATGCTTGCTTAACTTGATGTGAATTAACACTTAGGGTATTGTTAAGAGGATACCATCTTCTGCAAGACCAAATTTCATATTTCCTGCAGCTCAGATCTTTGCATCATAAGCTGTGACACAGCACAGCATCTTAATTACCATGAAAAAGTTCAAGGGAAAGCAGATATCTCTAAGGAATTTTTACCTAGACAATAGAGCTTTGTAGATTAAATCAACCCCTTTGAGTCACCTTCAGAAGTAAAATGGAAACCTTCTGCTAGAGGCCAGAGAAACGAGAACTCTGCATGTCTAACTTTCCGAAGCAGACCTTGCCATTTAAGGTCGTTGTTGAAGTTTGTGAGTGAGATGCAGAGAAATTCCCAAAGGACAAGACTTCTGTGTTGGCAGCTGCCATATGAGTTTTAAAAGACGTACTCTGTTCTAAAAAGTTTTGAAGTTAGAGATTTATTTTTCTCTCCCAGCATATTTATTCTGCAATGCCATATACTGTCCCTGGAAGAGGAGATATTTTCCAACTGAAACTGGTCCTTGTTCTTAAAATGGTAAGAATCTTTCTTCACATATAAAATGTTTGGCAAAAGAATTTTGTCTTGGTCTCCTAGGTGACCAGACGTTTAATTAGTTAAAAACATTTATTAAGCAGATATGAGCAAAATTCTATTAGATACAGAGAGGGCATATAATTTAGCCCTGACCTTGAAGAAGCTTTTATCTGGGGACAAAGACAGACGTGTCCATACATGTTACGGAGGAGTGCAAAACACGGAGAGCTGTAGGAGGCATGTAAATGAGGCTCACGTATTTAGACTTCTGATTTTAAGTTGTCATGCCCAGGCTTAAAAGTCTCCCGGGGCGGGATACTGCAGACAGTTGCAGGTGCTGTTTTCATCTCAGAAGACATTTTCCCTGTGCTCATAAAGTAGACGTTAATTTCCACCTCCTCTTTCTGCTGCTCGGGCAACAATTTGGATTGCAAATCTTTCTGGAGGTGAAGTGCATTAAGTGCATACACCGTAACGCTCATTTCCTCCCGATTCCTTCCCTGCTGCCGCTTCTCACCACGCTGATCAAACGTTCGCTGCCCGGCTCTTCCTGGAGCTGAGGAAGGGAGGAGCAGACTTAATTAGTCCCAAGCAGAACCTGAGACGCTTATCCTAGCACGTGCGTCTGGGCCCACCCTGCATCTGCAGCTCATTCATTGCACCGCAGCGTTGGAGCCTGGAGGCCTTTGCTGCCTGCGCGGCGCCCACGGCACCTGCCGCGGGACTGCCTGGCGCCGCTCCTGTCCCACCTGTCCCCTCGGAAGGAAGGAGCGCCTGTGGCTGCTGGTCGAAGAGGCGCTGCGGTGGAGGCCGGCGCAGAAGAGGAAGGGGAGAGAGCCAGGAAGAGCGGGAAGGTGTTAGGGCAGCGGACACCGCCTATTTAAAAATTACCCTGCATGTTGATCTTGGAGTTAGATCCAAGTTAATATAATAATATAGAAGTGGGGGGGGAGGAAAGGAGGAAGAAGTGAGGGAGGGAGGGAGGAAGGAAGAATCCTTCCAACAATATGTTGTAACTGGAAGGAAAGGGAAAGGCCTTCCTTTTTCTTTTTTTAATTAAAAATTTTTAATTACAAAATATTTCAAATATCCAAAAGCATGCAGGTGGACCTCATCAAAAATTTAAAATTCTAGGGGCCGGCCCGGTGGCGCACTGGATAGTGCCCCGCTTGGGAAGCGCGGCGGCGCTCCCGCCCGAGGGTTCGGATCCCACATACAGACCGGTTCCTGCTCACTGGCTGAGCGAGGCGCGGGGGCAGCACTGAGGGTTGCCATCCGTTGCCGGACACGGAAAAAGACAAAAAAAAAAAAAAAATTTAAAATTCTATTTGCCAAAAAGCACCATTAAGAAAGTGAAAAGCATGCCATAGACCAGATGAAGACATTCACGAATGTGCACACCTGACACAAACTTCTCCAGAATAGATGAAGAATTCCTATGAATAATAAGAAAAAGGCAAGCAATCTAATTTTTAAATTATGTCCTTCATAAGAGAGAATATACAAATGCCCAACAAGTAAATGCAGGTGTCTGGCATCATTATTCATAAGGAAAAAGCATAGTAAAACCACCACACCCCCACCGGTATGGCTAAAATTTGAAATGACTGACAGTAGCACGTGGTTGTGAGGACTGGAGCGACTGAAATTCCAACCCCTCACTAGTGCTAGAGTAAAGGGTGTGACACTTTAGAAAACAACAGTTTGAGCATTCCTAATCCAAAGATCTGAAATTCAAAATGCTTCAAAATCTGAAACTTTTTGAGCGCCAACATGATGTCAGAAGTGGAATACTCCACAGCTGATCCCATGTGAGGGTTTGTGTGTTTAACACACAAAATTATTAGCAATATTGTATAAACTTACTTTCAGGCTATGTATATAAGGTGTATATGAAGCATAAATGAATTTTATGTTTAGACTTGGGTCCCATACCCAAGATATGTCATTATGTATATGCAAATATCCCCAAATCTGAAAAATTCCAAAATCCAAAATACTTCTGGTCCTAAACATTTCAGAAAAGAGGCACTCAACCGTGTTTGGCAGTTTTTACTAAATTTAAGCATATAATCACTCTAAGATTCAGCAATTCTGATTCAGCAATTCTAGCTCTAGGATATACCTAAGAGAAATGAGAACATATATTTATTCACAAACTAATATGTCTAGAAATTTGTAGGTGCTTTATGCATAATGGCCAAACCTTGGGAGGGGGGTATCAAATACTCACAATAGGATATTAAATAATTGTGGTATATTCATACATTGAAATATTATACAACAATAAAAAAGTGAACTACTGGTACATAACAACAACAGGAATGCAGACAAGGATGTTATGTTGAGCAAAAGAAGCCAGACTCATAAGTATGTATTATGTGGATCAAGTTATATGGATT
This sequence comes from Galeopterus variegatus, assembly GCF_000696425.1. Taxonomy (NCBI): domain Eukaryota; kingdom Metazoa; phylum Chordata; class Mammalia; order Dermoptera; family Cynocephalidae; genus Galeopterus; species Galeopterus variegatus. Next base: position 231,091 of record NW_007728138.1, on the reverse strand, counting down.
TCAAGAACTGGCAAAATTAACTGATAACTGAAGCCAGAGTGGCGATTATCTGCAGGCGACAGTGGTATAAAGAGGGATGGAGTACAGGCCAGCCTTACAAGGTGCAGAACGTGCTCTCAATGTTTACGTAGGTGGTGGTCACACTGTGTACACATGCACAAAAAATCATCAAGCTGATGCTCACGATTAGTGTACTTTATCTACTTTGTTATACGAATGCTATCTATCAATTTAAAGTGAGAGTATGAAAAATAATACAACAGGCAGCAATATATGTTATCTAGATTTATTTATTGCTAGCATTTTGACATATTTGCTTCATTTTTTTGTTGATTAAAATATAAAAGAGTGCAAAATATTTGTGAAGCTCTCCCCACATCCCACCAGGTATCTCAGTCCCCAGAGACTGAGATGAGAATGGCTGTCCTGAAACAGGTTTGCATCCAGACATCCGGGCCTTTCTATTCCTTTCTGAGCCCTCTCTGGACCACGCACTGTGCTGGTTGTTGGGAATTCAGCAATGACTATAGCAGACAAATGTCCCTGTCCTTCAGAAGGTGACATTTGAAGAATGTGGGGACAGACAATGAGCAAAATACTAAGTAACATATATGGTATGTTAGATGATAAAATGTTCTTTGGAGGAGAATAAAGCAGGAAAGGAGAATGGGGGGATGTTTAATTTGGATAAGGTTGTCAGGGAACAATTCAGACAAAAGAGGACATTTTAGAAAGACCTGAAAAAGGTGGAGGAGCAAGGCAGACAGGCGGAGGAGGCAGCCCTGGTGTCAAACCAGTGCCTCATAGGCTCAGGGAGCAACAGAGAGGTTGGTGCGGCTACAGAACAATGAATGAGGTGCAGCTGGGGTCAGAGAGGTGAGGCTGGGGCGTGGCAGACCCCAACAGTTTACTGTGAGGAGTTTTCGAGATAGGAGCCATTGGAGGGTTTCAAGCAGAGGAATGACACGACCTGACATAGGTTTTAACAGGACCGCTTCGGCTACTGTGTACTGAGCACAGATTCCAGGCAGAAGCAGGGCAGTTAGGAGGACAGCACAAAAACCCAAGGCAGAGATGCTGTGACTCAGTGCAGCCAGACAGGAGGGATGCGCGGTGCGGGTGAATTCTGGATGTGCTTTGAGGACGTGTACGGTACCTACGTAGGTAACACGATACGTAACACTGTTTCATGCACTTTTGAAATTGATGTATATAGAATTACACTCAAGTCCTTTTGCAGGCCGTTTTTCTTTGAGATTCGTCAATGTCGAAGCATGTAGAATGTTTTATCTGCTGTATGATAAAACATGGTGTAAACTTATTAGAATTCACTTATTCATGCATTTAACAAGTATTTACTGAGCACCTACTACGAGCCAAGCCAGGCGTTGTTCAAGGTGCAGGAGAGTCCAAAAGAGACAACATCTCTGCTACAGGGATCTTAATGTTTAGTCATTTCATTTAGGTGGCTTCCAGCTTCTCACTCTTACAAAATGCTGCAGTGGACATCCATTGACTATATTTGACTGTAAGCGCACATACATGAAAGTCTTACTAGGGCACCTAAATGCAGAATGTAGAGATATGCTGACTGTTGTCAAATTGCTTCCCAAAGTGGTTGTTCCTATCCTTAGCAATCCATGTGTTCTGATTTCTTCTCAGCCCGCAGTCAATGCTTCGTTTTAAACTTTGGCCAGTTAATGGGTAGGAAATAATCCATTGTTTTTAGCTGCATTTCCCTTACTGCTAGTGAGGTTGAGTGTTTTTAAAAATGTTTGTTAGCCTTTATATTTCTTCTTCTGTGACCTATCCATGCATATAGTATACCAATTTTCCCCATTGGCTTAGATTTTACCTATTGATTTGCTGAATGTTATATGTAAATTTTGAATCCTAATTCATGTCTAGGTATATATGTAGCAACTACTTTTTATCTTTGCCTAAGATATCTTTTTAAAAATTTTTTTGTACTGTAGTTAAATAATAAATATACTGAAGTTAAATATAATACAATTTATAGTCTTTTTGGTGAACTGATAA
>NW_007728138.1:225851-228873 GCF_000696425.1 Galeopterus variegatus | reverse complement strand
CCAGCTTCTCACTCTTACAAAATGCTGCAGTGGACATCCATTGACTATATTTGACTGTAAGTGCACATATATGAAAGTCTTACTAGGGCACCTAAATGCAGAATGTAGAGATATGCTGACTGTTGTCAAATTGCTTCCCAAAGTGATTGTTCGTATCCTTAGCAATCCATGTGTTCTGATTTCTTCTCAGCCCGCAGTCAATGCTTCGTTTTAAACTTTGCCAGCTAATGGGTAGGAAATAATCCATTGTTTTTAGCTACATTTCCCTTACTGCTAGTGAGGTTGAGTGTTTTAAAAATGTTTGTTAGCCTTTATATTTCTTCTTCTGTGACCTATCCATGCATATAGTATACCAATTTTCCCTATTGGCTTGTTTTTTAATTGATTTGCTGAATGTTATATGTAAATTTTGAATCCTAATTCATGGCTAGGTATATATGTAGCAAGTACCTTTTATCTTTGCCTAAGATATCTTTTTAAAAAATTTTTTGTGCTGCAGTTCAATAATAAATATACTGAAGTTAAATATAATACAATTTATAGTCTTTTTGGTGAACTGATAAGGTATTTTCTTTTTCTGTCTTGTTTAAGTAGTATTTCTCTATTTCAAAGTCATAAAGACATCCTCCAATATTTTCTTCTAGCTTTCAAGTTTTTACTTTTCACACGTAGATTTTTAAATGTATCCTCCTAAGGACAACCAAGTGTTCCAGCATATGTGATGTTACTATTATATTTCGTGCCATAGGTTTATTTAATGCTACATTTTGATGCACTTCTCAAGTTAAGAAAGGCCCCTTCTATTTCATGTTGGCTAAATTTTTTAAAAATCACAAATATGTTTGAAATTATATACAAAACTATGACGCATCTTCTAAGATGATCATAAAATTTTCTTTGTCTGTTAATGAGATGAATCACATTAGTAGATTTTTCTTAAATTAACTTTCTTGGGATAAACTCAACTTGGTCAATTACAAATTGATCTAAGTGAACTTGGCCATGCATAACTTTTGGCTACCCTTTGGCAGAAAGCAGTAACTTCTGCAAAGTTTGAGGTGGGAAAAGGTTAGCTATTACTTCATAATCTCCTTACTAGGTATAATGAAAGCAAGTCTCAGACCAAATTCTGTCACACATACTAACATTTACTGAACAATTTGATTAAAAACTAGGCACAAACCTACTTACATACCCTATTCTCTAATCTAGATGAAATTCCAGCTCTCAGTGCATTTAGGTGCTCTGACTAGCATTTTGCATAAAAGACTTGACAACATTCTTGGAGACAAGATTAGGTCTCATAGCTTCACTAAAGGTTCAGACTATAGGTTCATTAAATTCTTATGTCCCATGCACTATAAGGATAAGGAATATCTCTAAAATATTTTATCCAATCTCTGTACTCTACATATTTTAAATTTTATCAATGAGAGCACATTTTTCACATTATACTAATTAATAATGCTGATATAATACTGGCTGAACACATCTACACGTGGGCTCATAATTATGGGAATTGACTGCATAGATCAAAACTTGAATTACTGGAAAAAATATGATATCAGTCTATCTCAGTTAAAGTAAATTACAGACAGGCCGGCCCGTGGCTCACTCGGGAGAGTGCGGTGCTGATAACACCAAGGTCACAGGTTCGGATCCTATATAGGGATGGCCGGTTCGCTCACTGGCTGAGCGTGGTGCTGACAACACCAAGCCAAGGGTTGAGATCCCCTTACCGGTCATCTTTAAAAAAAAAAAGTAAATTACAGACAAATAAATTATTCATTCAATAATTCAATAAATATTTATTCCTTTTTAGGTAATGGAGATACAGCAGGAAGAAAACAGATCAAAGTCCCTGACCTTACAGAACTTACATTCTAGTAGGAGAAACTGAAAAAAAAAAAGAGGGAGGGGAAAGAAAGTTATATGGTTAGTTTGTTAAAAGCCCGTAAGCAACGTTCACTTTCAGTTATATTGTAATCATTATCACTAGACTTGCCGCCTTGCCATGAACAACTAGAAAGGCAGACGAAAGGTATTAAACAACTGCTTACAGAGGATTTTGATCACTGAGAGAAGAAAAAAAAATAAAAAACAATGTGAGATCTGGCTTTATATCTGGAGAAACTTAAAGCTACTATTTTAGATATGTTCAAGGATTTAAAGGAAAACATGTATATAATCAAAAGGGAAATTAAAAAAATATATATATTTCCACATTCATGTATATACACACATACACCCACCTGTATGAGTTCTAGAGTTGAAAACTTAATATCTGAAAAGAAAAGTCATTCGGTAGGATTAACAGCAGATTAAACACTGCAGAATAAAAAAAGCAGTGAAGTCGAAGATATAGCAATAGATATTATCCAAGTTGAAGCACAGAGAGAAGATAGATTGCACAAAAATAAACAGTGCTTTAGTGATGTTGGAAAATATCAAATTATTTAACATATCATTTGAATGAGTCGAGAGCAGAAAAAGCTTTAGTCATTTTCAAACAAAGTCTGGAAAGATTTTCCTCCAGTAGGCCAGTGCTACAAGAAATGTTAAAGGAAACTCTTTGGGCTGAAATAAAATCACACCAGTAACTCAGAACTTAAAAAGGAAAGAACAGCACCAGAAATGATAAATGCATAGGTAAATGTAAAATGGAAATGTAAAATGGAAATGACAGCTTCAAGAAGAAGTGATAACAATTTATTGCAGAGCTTGCAGTATACATAGAAGGAGAAAGCATGACAGCAGTAGCACAAAGTATAGGATGGAGTAAAGGGAAGTGTACTGTTACAAGTTCTTACATTATGTCTAAAAAGAGTATTATTCAAAGATAACACACAATAAGTTGAAGATACTAATTGTAAAATATAGAGCAGCTAATAAATACTAATACTAAAAAGTAAAATATGAATAGCTGGTAAGCCAGAATAAGTAAATAGAATAAGTAAAGAGAGACAGAATAAGTAAAAATACTAATCTAAAAGGAAAGAGTAGAGGAATAAAAGAGCAAAGA
>NW_007728138.1:223002-225039 GCF_000696425.1 Galeopterus variegatus | reverse complement strand
AAAAAAAAAAAAAAAAAAAAAAAAAAAAAAAAAAGGGAGACATTCTATAATGATTAAATAATGAATTCATCAAGAAGACCTAAGAATTGTAAATATGTATATGTGTAATTACACAGTTTTAAAACACAGGAAGGTCCACATCCAGCCCAGTGATTATCCAGCTGCCACCAGAAGCCCCCCTGGGCTCCTGAACTGGAATGCCCCCCCCAGCCCCCACAACCCTCGGTCAAGCCTTCCCGCCCTCGGTCAAGCCTTCCCGCCCTCTGCAGCCAGGCCAGGAGGGGGCCAGCCCTGGACCAACACCCCCATCTCTCTCCCCCTCCCTCCAACTGCTCTGCAACAGCACATTAGAATGTAAGCTATAATAAACAAACAAAAGGCAAAAGAAAAAAAAAAGAAGAAGAAACAGAAGAAAAACACTGATGGAAACAGGAGAAAAATAAAGAAATCAGCAATTTTAATTGGAAGCTTCAACACTTCTCTCTCAGTAATTTATAAAACAAATACACTACACACGACACCAGTGATACCGAGCAACACAATCAACCAACTCAACCTAAATGAAATTTTCAAAGCGCCACACTGACATCTGCAGAGCACTATTCTTCTTAAGTGAACGTGGAATATTCACCAAAGTAGACCATATTTTAGGCCATAAAACAAGTCTCAAATTTAAAAAGATGAAAGTACTACAGAGTATTTTCTCTGACCAAAGTGAAATTAAATTAGAAACAAATAACAAAAACATAATTGGAAAATCCCTAAATATGTACAAATTAAACAATACACTTCTGATAACCTCTGGTACAAAGAAGAAATCACGATGGAAATTAGAAATTATTTTTGAACTTATTGATAATGAAAACACAATATATAAAAATTTGTAAGGTGCTGCTTAAGTCATTTTTAGGGTGAATACATAGCTTTAAATGCTTATATTAGAAAAGAAAAAAGATCTAGAGTTAATGATCTGAGCTTACAGTTTTATTTTAAATTATTATTATTATTATTACTTTTGGTATGCCCTACTTTATACAGAACTAGCAACAACCCTTCCACGGGCTGCCCTGTGCCCACCGGGGACCTGGGGATAGTCGGAGGGGCCAGGTGACCAGAGAAAGCTCCCGGCTCCCCTGCCCCTGCCTGTGGTCCAGCCGTGCCCTCTGCCCGGGCAGTCTGGGTGGGGCCGCCCCGGTCAACTTAGCTTTGGCTTGAACTCCCAGAGGCGCCACTGTACAGGGATTCCCTGATGGCACGGAGGTGGCAGCCACTCAATGGCCAAGATTTTCGGTGGCAGGCAGGGCCTTCGCACGCAGTCCGAGGGGGCCACAGGAGGCCACTGGCTAGCAGGAGTCTGATCGCCTGGTCCGGGTGGCGGGGGCCGGTGCTTGGCTCGGGCGATGAGCCGGGCAGGGCCTGCAGGGATGTGCCCAGCATGTCCAGGTGGCTCTCGAGGGTGGCCAGGAGGGCCTCAAGCTCCTAGCGTCTGGGTCTCGCCAGGTCTGCAAGCGTCTTAGCCCAGTCGTTCAGCCTCCCTTGTGCGATCTCACAGCCCGGAGCTGATGGACGGCTTGCAGGAACTGTCGCTGGTGTTCCCGAGCCCGGGCCTGGTCCAGCTTCCTCGCCACCTGGTTGTCTACCCGCTCGGCGAGCTGAGTGTCCATCATGAGGTTGCGCACATGCTTCTCGGCCTTGGTGGGCTCTAGCTTCCCGGCCCCCACGGCCACCACGGCCACCACGAGCGCCGCTGCAGTCCGTGGAGAGGAAGGTGACTGCGATGAGCCGCATGGGCCCCAGAAGGTTGCCGGTCCCTTCCTGCTTGTCGCGGCGGCGAGGATGGAGGCGATGCCGAGGACGGGCGGATGGTCACGAGCGTCCTCATGAGGAAGCGCCCGTCCACGGCGGTCTTGCTGCGGGCCCGACGGTGCGGCTCGAGGCGGTGACGATCCCGCCGTCTGTGCAGCAGGTGCAGGCGCAGGAGCCCCGGGGTGGACAGCGAGCGCTGTGCACTTGCGGCGGTGGTGGCCTGGCCCCGGG
>NW_007728138.1:217642-222760 GCF_000696425.1 Galeopterus variegatus | reverse complement strand
AGCTGGATCTCCCGGGCACGGTACAGGATGATGCGGCCCAGCAGGACGGCGGCGGAGAGGCAGGTGAGGCATCTGAGTGCAACGAGCACAGAGACCCCTCGGTGACAGCCCCCAGGACAGGACGGCTCGTCTCCGCCACCAAGACAAGGAAGCTGAACACGCCGGAGAGGCCCACGCGGGCTTGCTCTCGGCCACCACCCCCCGGAGGTCCGGGCTGTGTGGGGGGCCGGGAGGAACGGCCGGCCTCGGAGTCCACAGGGTCGCACCCGGGTACCGGCCCACCGCCCGTGGCCGCCCCGCACTGCCGTTCACGGCTGCTGGGTGCCCGGGCTCGGTGCGGGCCGTCCGGGCGGGCATGGTCAGCAACTGGGCTCTCCCGCTGACTCCGGGGCACAGGGGTCTCCTTCAGTCCCACCGGGTACCGGTTGCCAGGGCAGGCCTTGGCCTGGGGCAGGGGAATTTCCTCTTGGGAGCTGGGAGACTTCTAGGAGCCTCCACCCTTTTTTGTTTTTGTTTTTGTTCCCCTCTTTTCTTCCATTCATTCTAAGATTGTCCTCCTCCCAGCCCCACTCCGTCCCCCGAGCATCTCTTGAAAGGTAATGCGCTCCCCGGGAGGGGCCCAGAGGCCCTGAGCTTACACTTTTAAAAGGCAGATAAACAAGAACAAGTGAAACCCGAATGAAGTGTAAGGAAGGAAAGAACAAAGATTAGAGCAGTTATTAACACTCTAGAAAGTCAAGCAAACAATAGAGAAAAATGGTGCAGCAAAAGCTGTTTCCTGTAAACATCAATACAACCTGCAGACCTCCAGCTACGATGGTGAAGAGAAAAAGACAAAAATTATCATTACTAGGGATGAAAGTGGATCATCAGTACAGTTCATACAGACGCTAAAAAAACAAGAAGGGGATTTTATGAACGACTTAATGTCAATGAATTAAACGACTTAGATTAAATGGAAAAATTACTAGAAGGATACAAATTACTAATATGACTCAAGACAAATATAAAATATGAATAACCTTATATTTATTAAATTTTAAACTAATTAAATCTTGATAAAGAAAATTCCAGGCTCACACAATTTTGGGCTTGTACATTCACACAAATCTTTCAGAAAACAGAGGAAGAGTGAACACCTCTGAACTCATTTTATGGTGAAAGCATTACCCAGACACCAAATCCAGAAAAAGACATTATGAGAAAAGAAAACTATTAACCAATATATACCGTGAACTTAGAGGCAAAGAAATCTTTACCCAAATTTAGCCAATCAAATCCAGCAATATATAAATAGCATGATACGTTATTTCAAGTGGTTTTATCCTGGGAATACACAGCTGGCTTAATATTTAAAAGTCAACTAAGATACGTCACCATATGAACAGAATAAACACTAACAACCAGAAATCTCAATACATGCAAGGAAAAGTATTTGACAAAATCCAACATCTGCAAACACTAAATAATCTAAGTAAACTAGGAATAGAAGGGAATTTCCTCAATGTGATAAAGATAGTTTTGAGAAACTTAGAGCTAACATGACACTTAATGGAGGAAGACTGAACACTTTTTCCCTAAAACTGGGAATGAGGCAAGGATGTATGACCTCTCCACTTGTGTTCAACATTGCTACAAAAATGAAAAATAAAAAAAGAAAGAAGGAAGGAAGGAGAGAGAAGGAGCTAGAGAAAGAGGGAGGAAAAGGAGGAGGGGAAAGAACAGGAAGAAGAAAGGAAGAAAAGGACATAAATCAAAAAGGAAATAGTAAAACCATCTTTAAATTACACCATCTACAATGGCATTAAAAACATGAAGTACCTAGGGATAAATTTAACAAAATATTAAAAGACCTGTTTATGGAAAATTACAAAACTGCCAAGAGAAATTAGAGAATATCTAAACAAGTGGACAGATATATTGTGTCTGTGGATTGAAAGATTAAATATTTTTTAAAAGGATCTCTCTCCCCAAACTGATCTACAGATGTAAGGTCAGCCAAAATCCCAGCAGTCTTTTTGTTGCGTAGAAATTGACGAGCTGATTTCAAATTATATTGAAGTGTGAATGACCTGGAATAGTGACAACAATTTTGAAAAAGAAAGACAAAGTTGAAGAACTTGACCTAGCTGATCTCAAGATTTACTAAAAAATAATCAAGACAGTGTGATATTGATGTAAAGTCAGATATAAATCAATGGGATATAATATAGAGTCCAGAAATAGACTCACACATATAGGGTCAATTAATTTTCAACAACGGTATCAGGACAATTCAATGAAGAAAGGACTGTCCTTTCAACAATTGGTGCTGGAACAACTGGATATCGGATGAAAATATAAAACTTGGCCTGTATCCCAGCAGCGACCACCGAACCGCCACAGGAAATGCCCTGGGCTTTCCCGAGCCATGATGGTGGTCTTGGGCCTCTGCCATGCCCCCCAACACATGCAGCCAGCCCAATGGTGACCACCAAGCCTCAGCAAGAAGGGCCCTGGGTTCCTGAGCTGGGATGGTGGGGGCAAGGGCTTTTGCCACACCCTCCTAACATCTGCACCCAGCCCAGCAATGACCAAGTCACCGCTAGAAGCCCCCTGCTCTCCCTTGTAGGAATGTGGGGGGTGCCACAGGCCTCAATCCCACCCCTCCTCTTTCCTCCTTCCATCCCATTTCCTCCCCCTTTCCCTTCTCTCCCTCCCTCCCAACTGCTCCTCAACAACATCTTAGAATGTAAAAAACAATATAAACAAAAAAACCTTGGCCCTTACCTCACAAAATTAACTCAAAATAAATCATAGACCTGAACATAAATTAACAACTACAAAACTTCTCGGAAAAACAAAGGAAAAGTTATTGCAACTTTGGGATAGCAAAAATGTGTTAGGACACCAAAACGCTAAATAAAATGAAATATTGCTAACAGTATTCAAAGTTTCCATCCTTCAAAAGACTTAAAAGAATGAAAAGGCAAGCCACTGACTGGGAGAAAATTTTCTTTACACACACAAGCACAAACATGCACACATACATGTGTGCAAACATATGTGCAACATGCACACACACACATATACATGAGTATATCTGACAGTGAAGTTCTTTCTAGAATATGTAAAGAATTTTTACAACTCAGTTATAAAAAGACAAATAACTTTTTAAATGGGCAAAAACATTTGGACAGACACTCAGAAAAGAAGGAATACAATTGGCTAGTGAGCACATGAAAAGTTTCTCAACAACATTAGCCACCAGAGAAATGAAAACCCAAATCACAGTGAAATGCAAGTGTGTACTCAGTCCCACGGGCAGAATGGAAAAGTCCGAGGACACCAGCGTTAGCAAGGACGTGGCGCAAAGAGAGCCCTCACGCCTTGCTGGCACTGCTGTGAAGTTGTGGGCTCGCTTTGGAAAATGGTTTGCAGCTTCTTATAGTTAAACGTTCTCTTACTACATAACCCAGCAATTCCATCCCTACGCTTTTGCCCAGGAGTAATAAAAGCATATGTCCACAAAAAGACTTGTACGTGAATGTTTAAATGTTTAAATGCATGTTTAAATGTTTCACTCACAATAGCTAAAAATTGGAAACAGTCCTGTGGGTGGGGAGAGATGAGTGACCCAGATCGCCTCTCAACGAGGGACTTGCTGCCTAGTGTGGGCGTTTGGTCAACTCCAGGTGTCAGCTACTTTAAGGTTTGTACGTGCCCTTTCTGGAATAACCAGTATCTTGTCACTGAGTGAGGTGGGACTATAAAGGCCATCATTTTGGCCCACCTCTGGAAAGTTCTGATAGTCAAAACCCACTCTTGAGCTGACTGTGGCATGGGCCAAGGTGTCGTCAGCCCTACCTCACCACTTGTCTTCTGCCTCTTTGCAGTCCTGCTTCCTGTCCCTTTTTTTCACAGGTGTTGATCCCCAATAAGTACCTTGCATCCCAAACTCCATCTTAGCATCTGCTTAGAACCAAACCAGAAACAAAGCTAAATGCCCTTCAGCAGGAGAATGGATACATAACCTGTGGTATATCCATACAGCAGAATGCTACTCAGAAATTAAAGGGAACAAAACACCAGTGCACGTGACAGCATGGGATGCATTATGCCAAGTGAAGGAAGCCAGACACAGTAGAGATCATACTGTGTGAATCCATTTGTGTGAAATTCCAGAACAGGCAAAACTGATCTGTAGTAACAGAAAGCAGATCAATGGTTGCCTGTGGCTGAGGGTGGGGGATTAACTACAAAGGGCACAGGGAACTTCCTGGGGTGGTGCAAATGAGCTATCTGGTGATGGTGGTGGTGGTCACATGGATTTGCTGAAACTCATTGAATTGTATACTTAAAATGCATACACTTTAGTGTCTGTAAACCAACTTTATGGAGGTATAAGCTTTACCATATGTTTTTGTTGTGTTTATAACTCCATAAAGTTGGTATAAAAAAGAAAAATAAGGGTTTTGAACACTAAGGAGAAATACAATATTGCATTGCTGTATTTGGTTTGCTAATCTTTAGAGATTTTATATGCACATTTGTCAATGACATTGGCCTGTAATTTTTATTTCTGCTATTATTATTATCTGATTTTTGTTCAGGGTTATAGTAGCTTCACAAAATTAATTGGAGTGCTCTCTACTTTTTCCTATTTCGAGGACAGTTAGTTCATTAAAGATAAGGTTGGGAGTGTAGGCTGGACCTAAAACATGGAGGCTATGGATGCCTGCCGTTGTACTGTGTGTGTGTGCTCGTGTGTGCATGTTTAACAAACTTTGATTTTTAGAACAGTTGTAGACTTACAGGAAAATTGTGAAGATGTTATATATTCTCAATATCCTGCTCCCAGTTTTCCCTATTATTAATACCATATATTAGTGCTATGGCCTGAATGTGTCCCCCAAAAATTCATGTTGAAATTCTAACCCCCCGGGCGAGCCCGTGGCACACTCGGGAGAGTGCGGCACTGGGAGCGCAGCAGCACTCCCGCCGCGGGTTCGGATCCTATATAGGGATGGCCAGTGTGCTCACCGGCTGAGCACGGTGCAGCCGGTCTCAAAAAGGACAAAAAAGGGCCGGCCCGGTGGCGCACTGGATAGTGTGCCGCTTGGGAAGCGCGGCGGCGCT
>NW_007728138.1:209713-216642 GCF_000696425.1 Galeopterus variegatus | reverse complement strand
AAAAAAAAAAAAAAAAAAAAAAAAAAAAGAAGAAATTCTAACCCCCCAAGGTAATGGCACCAGGAGATAGGGTCTTTGAGGAGGTGATTAGTTCATGAGTGTGGAGCTGTCATGAGTGGAATTAGTGCCATTATAGAGAAGACCCCAGGGGACCCTTACCCCTTTCACCATGTGAGGACACAGTGAGAAGGCGCCATTTATGGACCAGGAAGCAGCTCCCCCGCCAGACACTGAATCTGTCAGCACCTTGATCTTGGACCTTCCATTCTCCAGAAGTGTGAGAAATAAATTTCTGTTGCTTGTAAGCCACCCAGTCTGGTATTTTGTTAGAGCAGCCCCAATGGACTAAAAAAATTAGTATGCAACATTGGTCACAATTAATGAATCAATACTGATGCATTGTTATTAAGCCCACATTGTTGAGATTTCCTTACTTTTTACCTGGTGTCATTCTTCTGTTCCAGAATCCTGTCCAGGATCCTACATTACATTTAGTCGTCATCGTCTCCTTAGGCTCCCCTTGATAGGGACAGTCTCTCAGAATTTCCTTGTTTTTGATGATCCTGATAGTTTTGAGGAGTACTGGTCACAGCTGGGTTTGTCTGGGTTTTTCTCGTGGTGAGACTACAGATTGCTGGTGGAAGGCCGCAGCAGTGAAGTGCCGTTTTCATCACATTGTATCAAGGCTGCATGCAACGGATATGACTTGTGACCGTTGACGCCGACCTCGATCCCCTGGTGGGGGTAGTGGAAAAGTGCTTTTCTCCACTGTAAAGTTACCCCCTCCCCTTTCCACACTGTACTCTTGTTTCTTTTTACTGTCAGTTAAATTGATCTGTGAACCCGAGTGAGGATAGGAATCCCGCCTGTGTCAGAGCCCCTCATACCAGGCTTTCTTTGTCAAAAGTCCTTCTAGTGTGACAGTGCCTCTGTGCTTCTTACAGGGTGTCTGAGGCCTAAACGAGCCTCCCAGCTCTACTGCAAAAGCAAGACCAGCATGTTGAAGAGAATCGCCGAGAGGCTGTGCTTCACCAAAAACATTGCTCTTGGTGCCATTAGGTCGACATCTTTCCTCTGTCTGGGATGACACCCTGGGCAGGTTATAGAGGAGACGGTATGAAGCATGACCCCTGGGACCAAGCAGTGGGATAATCAGTGAAGGCTGGAGATAGTTTCCTAAAGGAAAATGGACGTGTGCTTTCTGGCACCAGGGCACATGCCCTTTCTCACATAGTCACAGGTACTGTGGAAATCAAAGAGAGCCTGGTCCTGAGGCAACAAGATCTGTACAGGACCCACAGAGGAAGGATGAGGACTTGGAGGCATGCACAGAGCGATGGGAAAGTCCAGAGAGCTGGGTCAGAGGAGGGAGGGGGGAGGGAAGGTGTAGTGTATTGAATGGCCCCCCCCAAAGTCATTGAAGCTTAATCCCCACTGTGACTACTAAGACGGTGGGAAATCCTATTATGGTAATTAAAAGGTGGGGCCTTGACGAGGTGATTAGATTTTAGGACTGTGCATCAGTGAATGGATTAACAATGGTGGTCATGGGCATAGTTCTGAGGGCTTTAAAAGGAGAGCATGTGAGAGTGTCTCTCTATTCCACCATTTTCTGCCACGTGAGACCCTGTGTCACTGTCACCACCACAAAGACGATCACCAGGTGTGTTCCCTGGACTTTGGATTTCCCAGCCTCCCAAACCGTAAGCAATAAATTTTGTTTTCTTATAAATTACCCAGTTCTTGGTATTTTGTTGTAAGCAACAGAAACAGACTAATATAGAAGATGATTTTGAGTGTGTCACTTTGTGCTTTGCTAAAAGCCCATGTGTACATGAAAGCCACGTGTGTTTCAGAAATAGATGTGTTTTAAAATAAATGAGTAGACAGGAATATAAAATATGTTATAAAAGAGAAGCTTACAGAGATTTGATGATAATCATAGCTAAGGTTTATTAAATGTTATTACGTACCAGGCACTGTGTTACAAATGCTTTAGCTCAGTGGTTTTCAAACGTTTTCATGTGTCAGAACTAACTGGAGGACTTCTGATTTAGTGGGTCTGGGTGGGGTCAGAAAATTCACGTATCTAATAAGGTCCCGGGTGATGTTGCTGCTGGTTTGGAGACCACATTTTGAGAATCATTGGTTTAACTAATTTAATTCTGACGAATATCTACAAGGGAGATATTATTATTATCCCCATTTTGTGCACAAGGAAACTGAGACATAGAGAGATCGAGTAACTTGGCAGTACACTCCCCAAAGGAAGTGGTAAAGCTGGATTTGGCCCAGGCGTCTGACTCCAGCGCCTGGATTTTAAATTCTACACCATACATTGCCATATATAATTAGTTCCACCAGAGAAAACTTATCCACCCAGAACAGCATCTTGGCAGATTCACTCCCATCTAATATAGTTTAAAAAATATTATCCCCAAAAGGCAGTGAATATTTGAAAGTTAGTAAAATAAACTGTATATATTGGCAAAATCTTGGTTTAAGGAAAGCAAAACCGGTCATTGTGATAATCGTCTTTCAAAGCAATTAAGTTAGATACTAAAAAAGGTAGATGTTAACATAATGGGTAAGTAAACCTTTTGAAACCTTCAAATCTTTCTAGAATTTCAAGGTTAAACCTTGAATGTGGATTACTATTTGCACAGAATTTAAATGCTTTTTAAATCTATTTACAGTTTTCTGCTTCCTGCTGGGCTAAGCAGGTCAAAACATGTTATAAAAACTCAATGGAAAACATTTTCAAGTTAAAATTGGTTATTATGGAGTCTACAATTTGAGGCATAAAGGGCAGATAAAACCCATCTCAGATATGACGATGACTGTGGTTATTAACCGAAATGATATGATCTACTGTAAATGGCTATCATCACTTTAAAGCCTTAAAACCAGAGTGAAGTTAACATTGACCCATTGTCAAGTCAGTTCAGAAAGTGAAGAGGAAAAAAAAATCTAGATCAGAATGTCTAAAACTGGATGGTCTTCAGTGGACCCTCTGTGGGTCTGCTTGGCCCAAGAGAAGAGCAACCCGTGATAGATTTATATAGGTGCAATCATCTGAATGATGTCCTTGTTAGTTTGTTAGTTTTCACAGCAGCAGCTGCTGATAACAAATAATGGGAATACTCATCACCAGTGGATGCCTGTTTTTTTCTATTTCAAAAGATTTGGGAAATTCCCCTAATCATGTAGTTCAGAGTCTGATAAATGGCAATTAGGAAACTAACTTTCTCTAGACCAGGGCTTGCCAATCTTGCACTACTGACGTTTTTGGACAGATGAGTCTGTGTTGTGTGGGGACATTCTTGTGCACTGTAGGATGTTTGCAACACTCCTGGCCTCTGCCCACTAGATAAGAGTAACAGCTACCCTCCTGCCGCCACCCCCGTCGGAACTATGAAAAATGTATCCAGACATTGCAAATGTCCCCTGGAGGACAAAAGCACCCTCAGTTGTGAGAACCACTGATTTAGGTCAATTATCCTTCCTCTCTCTCTTAAATCATCGCCACTAAGGTCATGCTTTACAGACCTTGGAAATAATTAAGTAATCCCTTTGATTTTTTTTTTCTCTAGATGAAACAACTTCAAAGTATAATAGATACCTTCACCTACCTGCTGGCCCCAATCCTCAGATTTGGAAGGATTGTTTGAGATCTTGTACTCTAAACTCCTCACAGTTCAGATTAGGCTCATGAAATAATGTATTTGATCCAGTTCCAAAAGAGAATGGCTAGAAAATAATGGCTCAGAATTATTTGAAAGGGGAAATAATGAATTATAGAAGAACGCTTGTTATTAGTACCCCTAAGGAAAGCGACATCATAATTAGGAAACTATGTAGCCACACACTAGCAGGAGCTCAATAAACATTAATTGAAGCCATGAGCATTTTAAAAAAATATATTTTTTAATTGAAACATTGATTATACGTGATTTTGCAGTCCAGAGCTGACTATCAGTATTCATGTACACTATGTGATGATCAAATCAATATTATTGGCATGTTCATTATTACAAATAGTATTTACTCTTTTTGTCCCTTACCCAACTTCTCCCTAACCACCTTCCACCTCCTCCTTTCCCACCTCTAGTAACCATAGATCTGTTCTCTCCTTCTGAAAGTTCAATGTATCATTGTGGTCTGTCATCCTTTTCTTTTCTTTTCTCTTCTTTCCTTCCTTCCTGCCTGCTTGCTTTCTCCCACTTCTGAGTAAGGACATGTGGTATTTCTGTTTCTGTGACTGGCTTATTTCACTTGACATAATTTTCTCCAAGTTCATCCATGTTGCCATGAATAACAGAATTTCATTCTTTTTTATGGCTAAGCAGTATTCCATTGTGTAATGCTAAAAAATATACCACTTTTTCCTTATCCAGTAGTCTGTCGATGGACATTTAGGTTGGCTCCAACTCTTGGCTATTGTAAACAGAGCTGTGATGAACATGGGAGTGCAGGTATCCCTTCGACATGATGATCTCCATTCCTTCGGGTATATACCCAGAAGTGGGATTGCTGGGTCGTATGGCAGATCTACCTGTAGTTGACTGAGAAAACTCCACACTGTTTTCCATAATGGCTGTGCTAATTTACAGTCCCACCAACAGTGCAGGAGAGTTCCCTTTTCTCCACATCCTTGCCAGCATCTTTTGTTCTGTCTTTTTGATAACTGGCGTGTGATGATATCTCAGTGTGGTTTTGATTGGCATTTCCCTGATGATTAGTGATATTGAGCATGTTTCCTTCTGCCTGTTGGCCACTTGTATGTCTTCATTTGAAAAATGTCTATTCAGCTCCTTTGCCCATTTTTAAATTGGGTTATTTATTTATTTTTATTGTGAGGTTGAGTTCCTTGTATATCCTGGATATTAATCCCTTGACAGATATATAATTTGCAAATATTTTCTCCCATCCTATAGTTGTCTATTCACTCTGTCAATTGTTTCCTTTGCTGTGTAGAAGCTTTTTAATTTGATATAATCCCATTTTTTATTTTTTTCTTCAACAGAAAAGAAAAAAGTGCTTTTGGGGTCTTATTCATAAAGTCTTTGCCCAGTCCTACTTCCTGAAGTGTTTATGTTTTATTCTAGTAGTTTTATAGTTTCAAGTCTTATACTCAAGTCTTCAATTTATTTGGAGCTGATTTTGGTGATATGGTGACCCATACAGGTCCAGTTTCAGTCTTCTGCATATGGATACCCAGTTTTCCCAGCACCATTTATTGAAGAGGCTGTCCTTTCCCCAATGTATGTTCTTGTTGTCTTTGTCAAAGATCAGTTGGCTGTAAGTTTGTGGGTTCTCTATTCTGTTCCATTCATCCAAGTGTCTGTTTTTATGCCAGTACCATGCTGTTTTAGTTACTATAGCTTTGTATAATTTGAAGTCAGGCAGTGTTATGCCTCTGGCTTTATTTATTTATTTGTTTGTTCAGGATTGCTTTGGCTATTTGAGGTCTTTTGTAGTTCCATACAAATGTTAGGATTGTTTTTTCTATTTCTATGAAGAATGTCTTTGGTATTTTGATGGGGATTGCATTGAAACTGTAGATCACTTTGGGTAGCATGGATATTTTCACAGTGTTTATTCTTCCAGTCCAAGAGCATGGAATATCTTTTCAACTTTTACTGTCCTCTTTAATTTCTTTCAGTAATGATTTGTAGTTCTCATTGTAGAGATCTTTCACCTTCTTGGTTGATTCTAGGGCTTTGTTTGCTTTTTGGGGTTTTTTTGGGTGTGTGTGTGACTGTTCTAAATGGGCTTCCTTTCTTGATTTCTTTTTCTGCTAGTTTGTTATTGGAGAATAAAAATGCTACTGATTTTTGCATGTTGATTTTGTATCCTGCAACATTACTGAAATTGTTAATGAGCTTGGAGAGTTTTTTTGATAGAGATTTAGGTTTTTCTGCATGTAGGTTCATGTCATCTACATACAGGGACAGTTTGACTTCATCTTTTCCAATCCGGAAATGCTCTATTTCTCTCTCTTGCCATATTGGTCTGGCTAGTACTTCCAATACTATGTTAAATAGGAGAGGTGAGAGTGGGCATCCTTGTCTTGTTCCCATTCTTAAGGGAAAAGCTTCCAGATTTTCCCCATTCAGGATGATATTGGTAGTGAGTTTTTCATATACGGCTTCTATTGTGTTGAGATGCTTTCCTTCTATACCAATTTGCTAAGACTCTTTATCGTGAAGAGATGTTGAAATTTGTCAAATGCTTTTTCTGCATCTATTGAGATAATCATATGATTTTTGTCCTTGATTTTGTTGATGTGATGTATCACATTTACTGACTTGCATATGTTGAACCATCCTTGCCTCCCTGGGGTGAATCCCACTTGATCATGGTGTATAATTTTTTGCTGTTTTGCTGCATTCTGATTGCTAATATTTTGTTGAGGATTTTTGCATCTATGTTCATCAGAGATATTGGCCTGTAGTTTTCTTTTTTGGGGGGTAATGTTGTATGGTTTTTGTATCACGGTGATGCTGGCCTTATAGAATAAGTTTGAGAGAATGGCTTCTGTTTCAATGTTTTGGAATAGTTTGATGAGAATTGGTATTAATTTCTCTTTAAATGTTTGGTAGAATTCAGCAGTAAATCCATCTGGTCCTGGGCTTTTCTTTGTTGGAACACTGCTGATTACTGCTTCAATCTTCCTTGTTATTGGTTTGTTTGAGATTTCTGTTTCTTCTTGGTTCAGTCTCAGTGATTTGTATGTGTCCAGAAATTTATCCATTTCCTCCACGTTTTCTATTTTCTTTGAGTGTAGTTGTTTGTAATAGTCTCTAATGATTCTTTGTATTTCTGTGGTATCAGTTGTGATGTCTCCCTTTTCATTTCTGATTATTGCTATTTGGGTCTTCTCTCCTCTTTTTTTTTTTTTTTTTTTTTTTGTTAACCTAGCTAAT
>NW_007728138.1:202035-209623 GCF_000696425.1 Galeopterus variegatus | reverse complement strand
TCCTCCTCCTCTTCCCCCTTCTCCTCCACCTCCTCCTCTTTATGGTTTTGGTTTAAAGTCTATTTTATCTGATATAAGAGTAGCTACACCTGCTCATTTTTGGTTTCCATTTGCATGGTATATCTTTTTCCAACCCTTCGCTATTAGTCTCTGCGAGTCTTTACCAGTGTGGTGAGTCTCCTGAAGACAGCAGATAGTTGGGTCTGGCTTTTTAATCCAATCTGTCAGTCTGTCTCTTTTGTGTGGGGAGTTTAATCCATTTACATTTAGGGTTGTTATTGAAGGGTATTCTCTTACTCTTGGTATTTTGTTGCTTTTTGCTTTGATGTTTTAAATATCTTTTGTTCCTTTCTTCCCTTGTTATTATTCATCTTTGATGTTTTGTTGGTTTTTTGTGGTGGTAACATTTAGCTTCTTTTTCTTTTTCAGTTGCATTTTTGTTTTACCAGTGGGTTTTATTCTTTCTTGTGTATTTGTGGTAGTAATTATCATTTTTCAGATTCCAGGTGCAAGACTCCATTGAGAATTTCTTGCTGGGCTGGTTGTGTGATGATGAACTCCTGCAGGTTTTGTTTGGGAATATGCTATTTCCCCCTCAATTCTGAAGGACAGCCTTGTTGGGTATAGTATTCTTGGCTGGCACTTTTTTTCTCTTTGAATTTTGAATATTTCATCGCATTTCCTTCTGGCCTATTGAGTTTCAGTTGAGAAGTTTGCTGTTAGTCTGAAGGGGCTCCCTTTTAGGTGACTTGATGCTTTTCTCTCACTGCTTTTAGGATTCTCTTTCTGTTTTTGAGCTTTGTCAGTTTGATTATAATGTGTTTTGGAGAGGATCATTTTGCATTGAATCTGTTTGGGTATCTTTGAGATTCCTGGATCTGAAGGTCTGTGTCTCTCCCTATATCTTGGAAGTTTTCCATTATTTCATTGAATAGATTTCAATGCATTTTGCTTTCTCCTCCCCTTCTGGAGCACCCATGATTCTGATGTTTTTGTGCTTAAGGTTGTCTGCTAGCTCTCAGATATTTTTCATTTGTTAAAATCTTTTTTCAATTTTTTTTTTGGTCCACCCAGATTATTTAGAAAAGACCATCTTCAAGATCAGAAATTCTTTCTTCTCCTTGCTCTAACCTTCTGCTTAAGCTCTTGGGTTTGTTTTTTATTTCATTGAATGAATCCTTCAGCTCCAGGAGTTCTGCTGCATTCTTTTTTAAGGCATTAATTTATTTGTAAATTTCCTCCTTCATATCCTGAATGTTTTTTCTTGTTTCATTGTTTTGTCTCATTGAATCTTCTCTTTTCTCATTGAATTTCCTTAAGAGTTTTGCTTGGAATTCTTTTTCAGTCATTTCAATGGTTTCCTGCTCTATGGGGTTTTGTACTTCAGAATTACTGTATTCCTTTGGTTGTGTCATGTTTGCTTTTTTTTTCTTCATATTTCTAGTATCTATTGTTGATGTCTGGTGATGTCGTAGAGCAGTTGTTTCTTCTGTTACTCTGGAGTGGGTTTTGAGGAGAAAGACTTCCTCCTCTTTTTCCAGGCTCCTTTGGTGACTCTCCATGTGCAAATGCAGTTGAGTATGAGTTGAGCTGTCTGAATGGTGGCTGTGGCTTCTACTGTAGTTGCAAGCTGTCCTGCTGTGACAGAAGCAGTGGTGGTAGCTGTGGTGGACCTCTTGCATGGAAGTGGTATTTGTGGTGTGGTGCTCTCCCACCTTCTGTTCATGCAGGGTGGCTGCCCATGGCTTCTGCCTTGGGCCCTGTTCATGCTCCTGCCTTCTGTTCAGGTGGGGGAGGGTGTCTGTGGCTTTTGTCTTGGCTCCTGGTCATGCTCCTGCCTTCTGTTTGGGTGGGGGAAGGTGTCTGTGGAAGCCGTGAGCATTTGATTAGCTTACACTAGCCCAATAACTCCATTTGCTAGTTTTTGTTTTACTGTGAGTAAATAGGGGAAGTTTTCCTGTGAAGGAACAGCTCAATAAAGGATCAAATCAACAACAGTGTGGAGTCATTGAACTAAGGCAAAAAAAAAAAAAAAAATCAGAGGAAAAAAAGCAGCCATGAAAGATTTTGGGTACACACCAGAGCTTCAAAATGATGCGCACAGCTTACTAGAGAGGATTTTTGTATGGTATAGGAATGCAAACCAGTATAAAGAGCATAAATATACTCAATTTGTGTGCATTTCGTTTATTAACAGGAGAGGCGTTTTTGTGTGTTCATCAATGTTGGGTCTATTGCTCATTATTTTAAATAAATCAAACATTAATCAGTGTTTAAGAAGAGATAAACAGCATGCTTCTGAGAGCATTCAATGAAAATGTACTGTGTACGTATCTTTGCTAGGCCTGATGCTGGGTTCTGGGGCCAAAAGGCTTGTGGCGAACTCAGTTGCTGTAGCCAGAGGAAACTGCAATGTTTTAATTAACCCTATCCCTAGAACCCATTTTTCAGGTCTATATGTGGTAGAATGATATCATAGCAAGTTCTTCTTGGTACTTAAGATATATTGAATGCCATTAACTTGTTAAAGGATTCTATTACATCCAGCCTTCCAGTGCTACTGAGTTAGCATGGTTATCGTCTAAGTGGGCAAGACACTTAACCTGCCCATAGAACTCTACAAGGAGATAATTCTACAAAATTTTTTTTTTTTCCTTTTTTTGTCTTTTGTCGTGACCGGCAATGGATCGCAACCCTCAGTGTCGCGCCCATACTGGACTGGGACCGGCAACGGGATCGCAACCCTCGGTGTTGCGCCCGTACCTCGCTCAGCCAGTGAGCGGCCGGTCTGTATGTGGGATCCGAACCCTTGGCGGGAGCGCCGCTGCACTCCCAAGCGGCGCACTGTAGCAGTGCGCCACCGGGCCGGCCCTAATTCTACAAAATTTTGATATAGGGTAATGGTGTGAATTGGGAAATAATAGTCTTTAGAAGGTCAGAATAATAATGACTTTGACATTTCCCAGTTGGGGACTTCTCCAAACCTCAATATCCTTATCTAAGATAAGCATTGTCATCATCATCATCATCATCATCATTGCTGTGTTTGTTCTCTTATTTCTAGGCTTGAATGAATTAAAATGTAGGAAAACACTTTGCATACTGTTAAGAACTGTACAACTCTATTTCACAATAATAAGAACATAATGATATTGTAGAGGTCTCTTTTATTTTTATTTTAAGAGCACCTAACACTAAGCACTCCAAGTTAACACATATCGTAATTTTGATCATAGAAATTCATGGTTATGAGAAACCTGAGTGGATTTCTCACTATGTTTAGCATTTTAAAGTGAAAGTGGCAAAATGAGAAACGTGTAAAATTTGCAAAGACAATCACTTTCAGGAATTAACTTCATCAGCCTCCTGTGTGCTTTCACACCCAGATCTCTTCATTAGAGCTGGCCACTGCAAAGGCAATCCCTTGCTTTTGAACCTAGGAACTGTGGCATGTGAAGGTGAGAAACAGTGTCTTAAGGGCAGAAGAGTTTTGCTCTGAAAGAACATATCAGGTCTATTTTCTCTTAAGCTTGTGTGGAAAAAAACACAAATTGTTTTTCCTTTGCTCTTACACCACAACAACACTCAACACAGAATACTTCTGTGACTAAATGTGTGGGGTTCCCCCCCTCACACCAAGCAAGGAATCAGTTCTGCAGTGGACACCAGATGGGTGCCCTCTCATTTAATTCAATTCTGACACTATCTCCCTGGAGACAGCATCAGATTCCATAGGTTAAGGGCTCAGTCTCCAAGACTTCCCCACACTTCAGATGCCAGTTGAAAATTTAGGCGTCTGGAACTTCTGAGCAACCCGCTAGAAATCATGGGTTCCACAACTCTCTCCTTGGGATTGATTAATTCCGGTCTGTATGTGGGATCCGAACCCTTGGTGGGAGCGCCGCTGCGCTCCCAAGCGGCACACTGTAGCAGTGCGCCACCAGGCCGGCCCTACCAAAGATATTTCTGAAAAGACTAATTTATTTGCAAAATAAGTTGAGTTTTTAGCCAGGTTATTTGTGTAAAGTACAGCAAGAATAATGATTTTTCAGATGGGCTCTTTCTGAGTTGGCTTTGCTGGGACTTTTATAAGAAAGCTCAGATTTGACCTCCAACAGCCTGTTGGGTCTTAGGAAGCCAAGCCAAGGATTTGACTCACTCTCTGATTACCTGTGTGAGTCGGGTGAATTCCTCTCTTCTGGAGGTCCCCAAAATAGCAAAGTTCTGGCTTATCAGAAAGTTGCATTCATTATTTACTGCAGGCCAGGAACCCTGTAATCATGTAGACCAGGTGTCAGGCCAGCCTTTCCAAGGGGCTCTTTATTGGCTCCATAAAAACGTCAATCTCAATTCCTTAAAGCAGTGTGGTCATATCGGAAAACATGATATTCCGGTCAAGCCTTGGTGAGATGACCAAGTGTCTCCAATTGTGTCCTGTTATGAGAAGAACAGGCTCTTATTGAACTCATGCGAGTAACTATATTGCCATAAAATAAGGATTCTCATGAATAGTTAATTCAAAATCCTGGTGAGATCAAGTAGAGAGAAAAGTAAATGTGTTAATTTTGCTCATAAACGTGTACTTTACCAGTTGTTATAGCTTAAAGGATTTTCTTAAATCCGGAAAACAAAACATTAAGAGAACCAACAAAGTTTCACAATAAATTGTAAAAACCCATCATTTTTTTTAGTTAATTCAGTTTCATGTGACTAACTTTTGCTCTGTTGGAACTTGGTTTGCAATTTCACAAACCCATCAGTTTCTTCATTAGAATTTTGGAAATTCAGCTCAATGTCATGAACTCAAAGTTATTAGGAACCTATATCTGTAAGAGTTTTTGCATTCTTTCCATGAATGCAAAAATACTTCAAAATGAATACTTCAAAACTATAATTAAACCAAGATTATGACTAATAGTATTTATACCAAGCCACGGATTTCTAGGAACCTTACACAATTTTGGAACACATGTTTATCCAGCTCAAAGAAGGTCGAACACCATTTCTTGTTTTGACAATGCTTCCCATATAATTTAACCAATCAGATAAGTCCAGCAAGTTTTGATATCTCTCTCTTATAGATCCTTTGAGAAATTCCAGAGCCCTTGCAACATCTCAAAGTTAGTTCAAGTCAGAAAGACCTGATTTTTAGAATCTGATTTTGGGAAGTTTTTGTTAAATAAGAAAAGTTTTAAACATTTAGTTAAATTAGATCATAAATCATTATGAAAAAAACCAAAGTGACAAAAGATCTCAAAGGCACAAAACACAAGAAATTGTCTTAACAAAACACGGAATTTACTTCCTAGGCGAGTCGTCTAAAAGATAAAAGCAAAAACAGACAAAGAAACAAAATTGTCACAATTTTTTTAGAGCAGTTCAGTGCTTCTAGAAACCCCTGTTGTTTCAACCCAGGGGAATAAAACCCTAGCCTTGTTTCGGTGTAGTTTTGATATTGATGTTTAGGTTTTAGAAAAACCTATGAATTTCCCTTCAAATTTTAGCCAACTTGATCACATGTAAAATTCCTTTCATAAATTTACCCTTCACACACCTTTTCCATGGCACGTTGAGACTCCCTGTTCTGTCCCGTGTTCTCTCTCTCTCTTCACATCTCTCTCCTACTTACTGTTTACTTTTTGCAGTTTACTCAAAAGGTGAACACAAATCTTCTACTGTCTGTTATTAATATTGCATGAAAATCCTATTTAAAAGAAAAAATTTAGTTTCGTAGCAGTGTACTGTTAATACTACAGCTAATTTCAATAAAAACTTATAAACAAATCTATCCAATCTCAGTCAGTTTTGACCACACAAGATTACTATAAACTTTTTATAAGCTCTTACAAAATTTTCCCAATTATATTATTCAGTTATGTCTGTAACATTTTTTCCATTTTTAAAAACTTGAATACCCTTTAAACTAGACAAATTCTTCCTTTAACAAAAACCACACCACATTCTTATGCCCTTTTTATAATCTTTTTTATCAGAAACATATTTTACTTTCCTCACATCCTACTTTCCTTAAACAAACTGTATATAAAATTTTCTTTTACCTAGTAGCTTTAATTATATATATTAACTATAATTTAATTTTTTTAATTCTAATTTCCAGGGGAAAAACATAGAAAGCAAACAAATTTGAACTGTTTTATATCAATATATAGATGCAAAATATATAAACTTAAACTCATGCATGATAACTAACTTTTTAGCATTTTTACTTATTTAAACATGACTCAGACATTTATGGTCACCTATTACTTAATTCAACATAACAGTTTAAGGGCCGGCCCGGTGGCGCACTGCTACAGTGCGCCGCTTGGGAGCATGGCGGTGCTCCTGCCGAGGGTTCAGATCCCACATACAGACTGGCTGCTCACTGGCTGAGCGAGCTGCGGGCGCAACACCGAGGGTTGCAATCCCGTTGCTGGTCCCGGTCTGGTACGGGCGCGACACTGAGGGTTGCGATCCGTTGCCATCACGAAAAAAGACAAAAAGGAAAAAAAAAAAAAACATAACAGTTTAAGATTTTACACTACTGAAAAGAATTTTTGAAACTATGACAATTTCATTTATAAGTGTTAAACCCATTCACACTTGTCTAATTTACTCATACTAAGCTAAACCTTTATCAACCAGTATTAACTAAGGCCTTTAAGATACTGGACATAGGTCCCTTTTCCCTGGCTGTCCTGGGTCCCAAGTACCCACGTGACATCAGGCCCATGTGGCATCCAGGGCAGCCATGCAAGAGCCCAAGGCAGAGGGCAGCATTCACAAAGATAATGTCTAAAGCATATTGTCCCTCCAAGCATGACCAGGAGGCAGAGCTAAGACAAGGAGGAGACCACATTGGGTGTTGTCCTGCAGCTGGTGGCCCATGTGCTGTGGACATATTATGTCCCCAGGTCTCACCATGGCCACCTGTCTAGACCCCAGAATTCAGAGGCTTAAAACCAAAGACAAGCTAACAACAAGACATGTGCAAGGCTTGGGGGAAAGCCAGCAGCCAGTTCTCTCAGCTGTTAGTTCACAAACAAATTAAGCAAGTCTCAAACATACCACAAAAGCAACAATTTCATGACCTTAAAACATCAGAGACAGCATAAATTTGTTTTGACCAATAGACAAATCTACACATAAGATCTAAATTAAATTCTGAAGACATTTTTATGAACAATTTTTAAAACTAGCCTCGTTTACTAAAGTCATGTGAATCTGACAAGTGTCCAGACCTATTCCCTCAAGCACTCGTTATTTATAAGCCATTTTGGTATCATGCAGACAATACACAAACACATGTATAGATACAAATATGTAGAAACAACATGCAACTTACACATGCATACATAGAAACAAAAAAGATACAATTTAGGGCCGGCCCGGTGGCGCACTGGAGAGTGCGCCGCTTGGGAGTGTGGCGGTGCTCCCGCCGAGGGTTTGGATCCCATGTGGAGACTGGTTCCCGCTCACTGGCTGAGCGTGGTGCGGGTGCAACACCAAGGGTTGCGATCCCGTTACCGGTCAGTAAAAAAGACAAAAAGGAATAAAAAAAAAAAATTGCGTTTCTAAATAAAACAAG
>NW_007728138.1:186319-199693 GCF_000696425.1 Galeopterus variegatus | reverse complement strand
TCTCTTTTGGCTAGGGACCGAGGTGCTAGGGCCGAGGTGCTCGTCTTTGGGGGGCAGGCACGGACCGGAGGCCTCATGTTGAACTGGTAATACATTGGTCTGAGACAAATGTACAGCATGTGGTTAATGTGAAACAATACTGCCTGCCAGGAGGACATTCAGAGATAGGTGCCACTATCTTAGAGTTGAAGAAGGTTGAGATCATTAGTCCTGCACCTAGTCCTTTTGATGCCCCAGTGTGGCCAGTGGGAAAACCTGATGGCACCTGGGGTTTGACTGTGGACTATCAGGAACTGAACAAAGTAGTGTCTCCTTTGCACGTGGCTGTGCCTTTGGTTCATGACTAGATGGATCAGCTGATGACTCAGCTGGGAACTTGTCATTGTGTGCTGGACCTTGCAGATTTTTTTTTTCTCTGTCCCAATCTCAGCTGATAGCCAAGATCAATTTGCCTTCATCTGGGAGGGAAGGCACTGGACTTTTCAGGTGTTACCCCAAGGCTACCTGCATAGCCCAACCATCTGTCATGGTTTAGTGGCTAGAGACCTAAACCATGGACTAGGCCCAGCATGGTTACAATGTTTCATTACATAGATGATATCTTACTAACCTCTGATTCTCTTGCAGATTTAACCAAGGTGGGTCCAAAGCTGTTAGGTCATTTGGAACAATATGAGTGGGTCATATATAAGGGTCTTACCTTTTGGATATATACTTGGAAGTATCAGTGGTGGCTGGTAAGTCACCGACACCTGTGGGGACAAGCCATGTGGCAAGAGTTATGGGGATTGGGACATAGAAAGGAAGTAAGTCTTTTCCATGCCACAGGACATTTCCCCTTAGCCAGTCCAGACAATGATGAAGCTGATGCACTGGCTAAGGTAAGATGGCTGGAAAGAGCCCCAGCAGCTGATGTAGCTGGGTGGCTGCATTGGAGAAAAGAATGCAGCATGCTGGCTGCAAGACCGTGTGGTCGATGGCTCACCAGGTGCTGCATAAACCCAAGAAAGAATGCCCCTGATGGGCAGATGTATCTTTGATGGCTCGCCGGGTGCTGCATGCAGATAGGCAGAAAACCCAAGAGGAGGATGCTCCTAACGTGGTGGCAGGTGGATCTTGTGGGACCACTGCCGAAGAGAACTACGGATATATCCTCACAGCCATTGATACGGCTACAGGTCTTTTGTTTGTATGATCTAGTAAGGCCCCAGACCAGGTAAGCACTATCAAGGTGTTGAATAGCCTTTCAGCCATGTATGGTTGGCCCCTGGTCATAGAGAGTGATTATGGAACCCACCTTACTGGACATGAACTGCAGAAGCGGGCTTCTCAGTTGTCCATTCAGTGGGAGTTACATGTGCCGTATCATCCCCAGGCAGTGGGAATGATTGAATGGTACAATGTTCTTCTGATAAAGGGACTAAGGATATCTGCCCAACCCTCATCCCTGAAGGGGTGGACATGGCTGTTGTGGCCAACAGTCAGGATCTTAAATGAGAGCACCCTCAAGGGCGGGCCCTCTCCAGTGGAGGCTGTGTTGCATTGAGCCACAGCACCTACTCCTTCTTTCCAGGATGGTATGCTGGTGTGTATTCTGCCAGAGGAACGAGAACTCCCTCTATTGGTGCCAATAACCTTCTTGTCTTTTCACCCACAGTCTTGTGGCTGCAGGCCCACAGTCGACTGGACACATACATATGTTTGTGTGGCTAATGTGTCAGCTTGCCGAATATGCAGCAAGTTTTCTACCAGTGTGGCTGCAGGATTCCTGTAGAAAATCACCCCAATAATGCCTACTAACTGGACATGTGTATGGGTGGGGGTTGTGTGGCTAATAGTTGAAAAGATAGAGCTATGCTGAAAAGCCTCAAGGTATATTGAACGTACGATAAGTATGGAGGTTATATGGATGTGAGGGTCAGCAATCTTTGCTAAGGGAACATTGTGGAAGATTCCAGACACGTAGATTGTACAGTGAGAGACCCTGAGGGGGTGGAGTGTGAGGAAAGTGGAGTTAGTTTAGTCAGGCCTCTCACCTCACATCTGGCTGGGTATGATTCAGCACATCCTTTGTAAACAAGTTACGTAAGAGTAGAGTTAGTGGCATGTGTGCCCGTGTACCCCTTGGCTTGTTGCCACTATTGTGTACTCTTCAGTATGGAAGGCAGTGGCTCTGAACTGCTGGTCGGTGGAGCTTGCATCTGGAATAAAGCATGTCCACTTTGCTGGTGGCTGCTTGGTTTTTCTTTTACTTACCTGGCTCAGGACCTGCACAGGATGGAGCAGAGGGGTCTGTGATACAGCCCTACAGTGCCTTACAATCGGGGGCCTGGGGCAGGGTGGAGTCCACGTGACTGGGCATCGGTATAGTTATAGGAGCTCTTTTCATCCCACTTAGATTGGGCATAGAGGGTCACAGGGAGATGTTGAGCAATTAAAGAATGAAGGGAGGGAACCTCCTTTCACTGGGTCCTTTTTCTCTAAGAGGTCCTCAATATTATAATTTTTGCACCAAGTCCAGGTTATGTTTACTTCCACCCCCAATTCCCTCTCTACCTTAAAGCACTCAGTTAAATATTAAACCAAGCAAACAAACAAAGAGAAAAAGGAGTGGTGGGGTCCCCTAGTTCCTGTTCCCAGGAGGTAGGAGAATAGTGCTCGCACGGCCAGCAGGGAGAGGAAACAGGCCGGTACCTTCTCACTCTAATGGCACAAGAGGCCGCAAAAAACTCCCCACTGTTGTTGGCACAAACGAAAAAAGTACAGACAAGGATCAAAGATAGAGACCAGACAAAGCCGGGAGTCCTCCAGGGTACACTTATCCAGCAGAAAAGCACACAGTGGGAATCACTCTGACTGCAGTCAGCCAAGTGACAACTCGGATATCTAAGACCAGTAGAAGAGGACTCAGAGAAGAGAAAGAAAGTGAAAAGGAAAGAGAAAAGAGGAAATAAAACATCACCTGCTGCAAATTTGGGCCAAGAGCCCCCAGGGAACTTACCAGTGGTTGTGATGCTGGAACAAAAGTTCAGATGGATGCTCACCTACTGCAGCTGGTGTTGCCCTCCAGAGCCCCGGCCATCCGATCTGTCACTGGTGAAAGTGTGGGAGCAATGCGTGTGCCTGGGTGGACCTGGGTCTCATCAGAAGTGTACTCAGTAAGTCTCGGCTGGTGTTGCCCTCCAGAGCCCCGGCCATCCGATCTGTCACTGGTGAAAGTGTGGGAGCAATGTGTGTGCCTGGGTGGACCTGGGTCTCATCAGAAGTGTACTCAGTAAGTCTCGGTCCACTGTCATGACCAATTGCTCCAAGCATTGAAAACTGGGGAGGGGAGGCTCCGGGTCACCCTGGCACTGGGCTGTCCTGACCTGGCTCAACAAAGATGGAATAGGACCAAGTTCTTGGGTCTCAATGTCATAGAAATGAACAAAGCATCCAGCAGAGTGACCCGCAAGCAATGCTTTATGAAAAAGAGATAGACATGCATGGGGGAGACAGAAGCTGGCTGTCTGAGGGGAGCTGTTCAGGGTACTTTATAGCTGCATCTTGGGAGGTGGTTCATTCTGGTTTGGGTTGTGGCATGGTTGCATGCTCAGTAAAGCCCTGCTCAGTAGATCCAAGATAGTGCTGTTGCTCATTGCTGACACCCCAGGAGGGTCTTTGTAGTGGTCACTTGGAAGCTTTGTGCACATGTGGGAGTTGGGCTTACTGCCTGGGGGAAGTTTGTGGTTTTAAAAAGTTGCTTATTTTAGTTTGTGAAGATCGCTTATCTGGGTGTGCTGGATTCTTTGAAAATAGGGGGGAAGGGCTAGGTTGAGAGGCCAGGTCCCATCAGTATCCCGTCTCATAAGGATTTTAGGCGTTGTATGTTGAGAGACTGGGACGAAGACCCTCAGTATCACAGCCTGCAAGAACCTTCCTTCCTTCCTTGCAAACAACAGAAGTTAATTTTCTCACAGTTCTGGAGGATAGAAATCCAAGAGCAAGACATTGGCAGGTTTGGTTTCTCCGGAGGTCTCTGGGCTTGGCTTACGGATGGCCACCTCCTTGTGGTGTTCTCACATGGTCTTTCCCTGTGTGCGCACATTATCTGTTTCTTAATCCCTTCTTACAAGCACACCAGTCATATCAGATTAGGGACCACCCATATTATCTCATTTTACCTTAATTACCTCTTTGAAGGCCCAGTCTCCAAGTATGGTCACATTCTGAGTTACTGCAGGTTAGGACGTAACATATGAATTTGGGCTGACACAGTTCAGTGCATAACAAAAGCTCTATTGTGTTTATGCATATTTTTTGTTCTTTCTGCTATTCTTTCTTTTTGATGTTCCAAGATTTCTTCTTTATAATTTCCTTTCTGTTTCTGAACTTTCTTTAGCCATTCTTTTAAAGTAAGTTCAGCTAACCACAAATTCTCTTAGATTCCTTCCTCTGACAATGTCTTAATGTCTTCATCATATCTAAAGAATATTTTTGCTGGATATAGAACTCTGAATTGACTGCTATTTTCTTTCAGCTATTGAAAAAATCTTGTAGTATTTCCTTCCAGCCTCTGCAGTTTTGGGTGAGAACTTGGCTATCATTTTATAGGATGTGCATCATTTTTCTATGGCTGCTTTTTTTTTTTTTTCCTTTTGTCTCTTTTTTACTGACCGGTAATGGGATCGCAACCCTCAGTGTCACGCCCATACCGGGGACCGGCAATGGGATCGCAACCCTTGGTGTTGCGCCCGCACTGTGCTCAGCCAGTGAGCGGGAACCGGTCTCCACATGGGATCCAAACCCTCCGCGGGAGTGCCGCTGCTCTCACAAGCGGCGCACTCTCCAGTGCGCCAGCGGGCCGGCCCTCTATGGCTGCTTTTAATATTGTTTGTCCTTGTCTTTAGTTTTCAAAAGTTTGACTATGACGTGTCTTGGCATGGATTTCTTGTGTTATGTTTTGGGTTCACGTAACATCTTCAATCTGTAGGCTAATATCTTTTGCCAAATTTGGGGAAATTTAAACCACTTTTCTCCATATACTTTTTCAGTCCCACTCTTTCTTTCTCCTTCTGGAACTCCGTTGACATGGAGGTTAGATCCTTTATTAAAGTCCTATGGGTCCCTGAGACATTCTATTTTTTTAGTCAATTATTTACATCGGGTATTTTCTGCTGTTCTAATTTGATGTCATATAAGTGGATTCATAAAGTTTTTGTCCTTTTGTGACTGGCTTCTCACTTGGCACAGGTTCATCCGTGCTGTGGCGTGTGCCAGAATTTCCTTCCCTCTAATGGCTGAGCGCTAATCCATTGCATGGATGGACCACGTTTTCTTATCTAGTCATCTGTCAGTGGACACTGTGTGGCTTCCACCTCTTGGGTGCTGTGAATGATGCTGCTGTGAAACTGGGTGACCACACATCTCTCTGATTCCTGCTTTTTGGGGATTTACCCAGAAGTGGAATTGTTGGATCATGTGGTCATTCTATGTTTAATTTTTTGAGGAGCCGCCGTGCTGTTTTCCACGGTGGCTGCAGTGTCTTCCTTCCCTCCACAGCCTCAGCTTGTTGTTCTGTCTTTCTGGTGGCAGCCATCCAAATGGGTGTGAGGTGATGGCTCATCGTGGTTTTGATTTGCATTTCCCTAATGATTAGTGAAGTTAGCATCTCTTCGCTGCTTATTGGCCATTTGTATACCTTTCTGAAGAAATGTCTCTTCAGGTCCTTTGCCCATTTTTTAACTGGGTGGAACTGAGTTGCCATTGCTGCTGCATTCTTTATACCTCCCGGACGTTAGCTCCTCATCAGGTGCACAGTTCACAAGCATCTTCTCTCATTCCTTAGGTTGCCTTTTGCTTCTTCTGTCTTTTTTTTTTTTTTTGTCTTTTGTCTTTTTCTGTGTCCGGCAACGGATCGCAACCCTCAGTGTTGGCCCCGCACCGGACTGGGGACCGGCAATGGGATTGCAACTCTCGGTGTTGCTCCCGTGCCTCACTCGGCCAGTGAGCGGGAACCGGTCTGTATGTGGGATCCGAACCCTCGGGCGGGAGCGCCGCTGCGCTTCCCAAGCGGCGCACTGTAGCAGTGCGCCACCGGGCTGGCCCAAAAGATGAGGACTTTAACAGGTGATTAGATTGTGGGGACTGTGCCCTTGTGAACACACTGATCCATTCATGGAGGAATGGGCGTGGTTCTGATGTCTTTATAAGGAGAGAGAGTGAGAAAGTTCTCTTGCTCAGCCCGTTCTCTCCACGTGACACTCTGTGTTGCTGTGGAAAAAGAATACTTCTCTATGTGTGAGGGGTCAAAGCAGTGTGTTATTGCCTGTGGCTCTCACCCAGCTCCTTGCCCTGGGGTAGAATTATCCAAAGGAGACAGGTGTCTCCTGGGCCACCCAAGATCAGCTCTCTGACACCAGCAACACCAGCTGAGGAAAGAAGTGCTCAGAACACACAGGCCTGGAATTGGAATGAACTTGCATCTGCTTTCTACTTGACACATCTTCCCCCTATTGAGTATATATTTAAATGGACGCTACTATATTTCTAGATATTCCTTGCCTGTGTGTGGGATTTTAATCTCATTATTCTCTTTTGGCAGAATAGTCCTACAGATAGACTATGACAGGTAGCTTTTAAAAATCCTAAGGATTGCAAGAATGGGCGCAGCAGTCAAATAATCACAGAGTATCTTTAAACAAAACGGTTACAAAATAAACAAACCCATACATCAAAGCATGGACAAGATTAAACATTAAATGAACTAACTGCAGTTAGAGAGAATTTCAGAAACGTTAAATGGCACTTAGCTTTCATGAAAATGAGAATTATCTCTACTGGTTGCAGTCAAGTCCTGAGAGAGGTTCTGTTTTGGCAACATTATTTAATTTCAACCCATAGCTACTAAATTACCCTTTGCTTCTATTGAAATGGCACTTAGCTTTCATGAAAATGAGAATTATCTCTACTGGTTGCAGTCAAGTCCTGAGCGAGGTTCTGTTTTGGCAACATTATTTAATTTCAACCCATAGCTACTAAATTACCCTTTGCTTCTATTAGTGAAGCAGGACTGTCCTGTATCATCTTGAACCATTCTGCAGTAAGTTTCCAGAAATTTTGAGTGAAATGAGATACTGTTTACTGGAGCCTTTCAGCGAGATACTTCATAAACTTTAAATGGCACTGTCTTCCAGATGAAGCAATTATGAATGTCTCCGGTGGGATGAAGAAGTGGTGTGAATAGCTCTTTGATCATGTGTCCGTGATGTCAATCTATTCTGTTATCTGGAAAATGGACTAAAAGAAGAGAAAAAAAATCTGTTTGAAATTTTTTTCACTTGTGATGGATGCTCTCCACACACGTGTGCATGCACACACTCTCAATTTCATGCTGTGCTAACACGAAACCTCTTGGACCAGGTGGTAGCCTTGTTATCATTATTTCCATTTTAAGGACAAGATAACAAAGTCCTAGTGGGCTTAAACAACATGCCCTAGTTACCCAGTTAGTCGTCAGTGGAGGAATAACACTCGGGTGTTCCATTCTAACCAGTCAAAGGCTCTCTGAAAGGTGAGCCTAACCTCACCGAAGATTCAGTTAAGGTCCTTTCACAGTGAACATTTGCAAAGGCAGGTAGTGACCGGTTTCTATTGTGTTCTCAGTCTCCTGAGGCTCTCATGTTAGCTTCCCAGCAGGCAACAGCCAAAGTGAAATCACTTCAAGATTTGAAAGAGTCTGCCTGGACCTCTGTAGGACTTCAAAAGACACCACAGATAGCAATGACACTAATGGATGTTAATGGGTGTGACCTTAACTGATTAAATCTAGTCACAGTGATCTGCCCCTGCAGGTACTACAGTAAGTCTTCCGGAGAGACAAGGAAATACACTGAGGCACATACGAGTTAAGAAATTTGAATGAGCTCTTACAAGAAATAATCAAGTAGATTTTAAACTTCAAAATTTCTATGAGCATTTTTCTTTACAAAAGTACTTAACATTTTTGAACTGATTTTGCATATTTTCCATTAAACATCCCATAGTTCAATATTTCTGTCACTAAACAGTCACAACAGTAAATTGCTTTTGACCAGTATTGATTGCACTGGATCTCATCTCTGGAAGAAAAGACTAAAGTGGAGAATGGGATGCAGAAGCCCAGCAAACAGGGTCTGTCAGATCTGGAGCCCCTGATTTAATCCTGAGCCCACCAGATGGGATGAGAAGAAGGGTGTGGAGCTCGCGAAGTCAGTCGCAAATAACCCACCCCTCTTGGGAATGGGTGACAATCTAGTGCAGCTTGGAATCTACTTCAAGGAGCTGGGGACAGCAGAGGACATGAGACAAGAGCTAACAAGTAGGGTTGTCAACATGGCTAAAATGGATTAACTCCATTCAACTGAGTGTGTTGAATTGGCAAAGCGGCTGGGGTGGAGAAGGGGTGATCCATTCTGGAAGTAGCATAAATTGATGTTAAGAAAGGGGCTCAACTGTGGCTTCTTCTGAAAGCAATACCCACGTGGACCATGAGTACCTAACTTGAGTACCCTGTTGTTTTCCTGTGAACAGTATTTCTGCAAAATGGTATTTGCACCACCTGCTGGCAAAGAACGATGATCCCACCTCTCACTGAAGGACAGTCACGTATTTAAGCTGCTGGTGAGCAAGGCATAGGGAGATCCAACTTGACTGTTTACTGGGAATGTGTAGCTTCCACTGCTAAATGGAGTCCAGTTCCTTGTCACCACCTTGTTAACAAGTTTAAATTGTGCCAGGTGATATACACAGGTGGCTTCTTTCTGAAAGTGTCATCATAATGTAAGAAGATTATTCTAGATTATGTTAGTGAGAAAGGGAGTATTATTTTCAGTCATTGAGGGAAGCAGTCTGTCTGGTACTCCCGTCTAACACACAGAGTAATCTCTTTTTTGAAAGCATTTCTGGGCTATTCTCTGTTTGAAATGCTGATGCAACATTATTTATGCATGTGTTTATTTGTTTATTTCCAGGGAACCATTTAGATTCTCATGACTAAGCAACACTTCTGGAACAATCCAAGAGTATTTTGTTCTACCCTGAGTGCTTGAAGTAGCTTTTCTGGGTGAGATTTGGGAGAGCAGATCAAGACATTTTCAGTGTGCCCATTTTGCTGCCTGGAAGGAAGTTGGCTCTTCTTTTTTTCTGTAGGGCTAACTTAGGAGGTCAAACGCACTGAAGTGTGTCTGATGCAGCCCCTCTCCACCTCTGGTCTTTGACGGTTGACAGCTGTAGACCGGGCTGGGGAAGGGAAGTGTCAATGGAGCTGCGCGGGCACCTGGGCGTCGTAGCAGGAATGTTTCTCTTCTCCCGTCTCCAGACACAGACCTTATTTCATATGGGGGAGAGCTGATTTATGTGGCAATATGAGGGAACTCAAATACTTTTCTTTAGAAGAATACTCATCCCATTCCCTGTTTAGACACAGTGCACAATTAGAACACATTTCTTTATTCTCTGACTGCATTTTTGTGAATTTCTTTTGGTTTTACCTCCGAGTGCCCTCCCACCTTCATGTTTTGGTCTCTCTTTCATCCGTTCCATCCACTCTAGTCTACCCCACTCCACCTCAACTCAACATTTATTGAATAGTTACTGTGTAAGGAGCCTAAACCTGGAAGACACCAGGGGAGACACAAATATGAAGGTACGGGTCATACTCTCGAAGAACCCAGCACTCACTTTGGGTGAGGAGACATGTGGCCACGTGTCCTCAGTACAACAGTGCTGTCATTCTCCTTAGAGGAGCACTGCGGTCGAACACCAGGGAAATACTGAAGACAGCCGCAAATATGAAGGTACGGGTCATACTCTCGAAGAACCCAGCACTCACTTTGGGTGAGGAGACAGGTGGCCACGTGTCCTCAGTACAACAGTGCTGTCATTCTCCTTAGAGGAGCACTGCGGTCGAACACCAGGGAAATACCGAAGACAGCCAGGTTACTTTGGCCTCATGAATTATACAGGGGCCTAGAAAGAGAACCACGCAGAAATGTTTAAATGGAAACTCGTATCTCAAATCCTCATTCCTTTCAACTGACTTCCGTTTATCTATTTTTTTTTTCTAGTGAAATTGTTTTCTCCAGACTCAAATTCTTATCTGTTTATGTCACTAGCTTCCTTCTCCTGGACACGCATGGTGCCCTCGTGGAGGGACACAGGAGGGTGGGAATTTAAGTTTCTGTTAAACTCCCTCTTGACAGGTACAAAATATTTCTGTAGCCTTTTGAAAAGAACAGATTAATGTTTCCAGCAGCAGAAGCTGTTAATGATAAGCATTGTTCGAAATGTCGCCTCCACTGGGAAGTCAACTACAAACCTCTGCTTGTTATTTTGAAGTGGCATCTGGAAAAATAGTTTTGATCTAACGCTGAAGTCCTCTTGAATTGCCTAAGCTGATCCACGTGACCAGTGCATAGAATGTGTCTTGGGAGGCTATTTCAAAGACTGAGGAATTTCATGTTTGGTGGCAACATCAATGTTTTCCAGGCTCTTCTAACCCTTTTGTTTTCTAAATAAATCCATGAAACAGATGTGACTAAAGGATATTGAAGAGATGCCAATGTGAAGCAGACTTGCCACGTTAAGAGCACAAGCTTTAGAAATGTTGTTTTGGTTTGATAGTTTTAGGTCAATTGTAATTCTGCCATAAGCAAATGAACTCATACTTAGTGTCTTTTAAAATGAAGGCCCTGGGCCGGCCCGGTGGCGCACTGCTACAGTGCACCGCTTGGGAGTGTGGCGGCGCTCCCGCCGAGGGTTCGGATCCCACATACAGACCAGTTCCCGCTCACTGGCTGAGCGAGGTGCGGGCGCGACACCGAGGGTTGCGATCCCGTTGCGGCCAGTACGGGCACGACACTGAGGGTTGCGATCCGTTGCCGGACACGAAAAAAAGACAAAAAGGAAAAAAATAAAAAAATAAAATAAAATGAAGTTCCTAATGTAAAATGTGACAGTATTTGGAAATTGCTTATACAGATCTGAACAATGCAACACAACTGAAAATCTCAATGGGTTCTTAGCAGCTTAACATAGGAGTTAAATAATTACAAGGAGCTTATTTTCTCTAGAAAATTATTATTTTATATTTCTACTCAATTAGAAGTCCTCAGATCAAATAAAATCTTAAATGTTTTTAAGTGAATAAAAATACCAAAGGAAGG
Organism: Galeopterus variegatus; assembly: GCF_000696425.1. NCBI lineage: Eukaryota > Metazoa > Chordata > Mammalia > Dermoptera > Cynocephalidae > Galeopterus > Galeopterus variegatus. Next base: position 188,510 of record NW_007728138.1, on the reverse strand, counting down.
CATATAAGAAAATTCTAATTTTTTCAAAATACATTTTGAATAACTGTTACCATTAAAGAGTAAATGTATAGTCAGTTAATTGATAAGGATTAGTTAGTGTAAGAAATGAAACTGAAATTGGGTGATGTGTCATCAATGCTTAAAGAAAGCTAATATCCTTCTTCAGAAGTTGTATTTTGGGGTATACTTTGGTTTAGGTAAAATATCTATCCATCCGGCGTTTGCTTTTCCTTCTAAATGTATTTTTTATCTAACAAATGATTGGCTGCTCTTCCCATTTTAGACATCAAAAATTGTCATTCATCTCTTCTCTGGAGAGGGGTTTGGACGAATTGACTTCCAGGAACATTCCTGCCCTGTTCTGCAGGAAGCAAGTTTGCAAAGGTGGGCACGTGGGAAATCAGCCAGACCTGTGCTCTGTTTCGCACACGGGAGTTGTGAATTCGAAAGTGAGCGTGTTCACTATCAGATGGTGCTGCTCCTTTGAGCCATCTTTGAGCTGGGCACAGCTTCACCCCATGGAGAGAGCCCAGGAATTCTGCCCACGGGAGCATGTGGCACCAGACTGCTCTTGCTGCCGTTGGAGGCTTCTGCCTCCAGCTGTGCCCTGGCCCTCTTGCCATATACTCGGTTTAAAAGGTTGTGCTCCCTGTTTGGCATTCAGGGGTTTGTGATACCAGAATCCAAGGTTTTGATTATAAACATTTGAATTCTTGTGTTTATAACTTAAACTACAAAAAATTGCTTCAGAAACAACTGCAGCATGTGGCCCCTATAACATAGTAACTGCATTTATAATTTCATTATTAGGAAAAAACAGTCATCTGCAATTATTTAAACTTAAGATAACTTGCTCCAAAACTTTGAACAATATAACTGAGGAATTTCATGTTTGGTGGCAACATCAATGTTTTCCAGGCTCTTCTAACCCTTTTGTTTTCTAAATAAATCCATGAAACAGATGTGACTAAAGGATATTGAAGAGATGCCAATGTGAAGCAGACTTGCCACGTTAAGAGCACAAGCTTTAGAAATGTTGTTTTGGTTTGATAGTTTTAGGTCAATTGTAATTCTGCCATAAGCAAATGAACTCATACTTAGTGTCTTTTAAAATGAAGGCCCTGGGCCGGCCCGGTGGCGCACTGCTACAGTGCACCGCTTGGGAGTGTGGCGGCGCTCCCGCCGAGGGTTCGGATCCCACATACAGACCAGTTCCCGCTCACTGGCTGAGCGAGGTGCGGGCGCGACACCGAGGGTTGCGATCCCGTTGCGGCCAGTACGGGCACGACACTGAGGGTTGCGATCCGTTGCCGGACACGAAAAAAAGACAAAAAGGAAAAAAATAAAAAAATAAAATAAAATGAAGTTCCTAATGTAAAATGTGACAGTATTTGGAAATTGCTTATACAGATCTGAACAATGCAACACAACTGAAAATCTCAATGGGTTCTTAGCAGCTTAACATAGGAGTTAAATAATTACAAGGAGCTTATTTTCTCTAGAAAATTATTATTTTATATTTCTACTCAATTAGAAGTCCTCAGATCAAATAAAATCTTAAATGTTTTTAAGTGAATAAAAATACCAAAGGAAGGCATATAAGAAAATTCTAATTTTTTCAAAATACATTTTGAATAACTGTTACCATTAAAGAGTAAATGTATAGTCAGTTAATTGATAAGGATTAGTTAGTGTAAGAAATGAAACTGAAATTGGGTGATGTGTCATCAATGCTTAAAGAAAGCTAATATCCTTCTTCAGAAGTTGTATTTTGGGGTATACTTTGGTTTAGGTAAAATATCTATCCATCCGGCGTTTGCTTTTCCTTCTAAATGTATTTTTTATCTAACAAATGATTGGCTGCTCTTCCCATTTTAGACATCAAAAATTGTCATTCATCTCTTCTCTGGAGAGGGGTTTGGACGAATTGACTTCCAGGAACATTCCTGCCCTGTTCTGCAGGAAGCAAGTTTGCAAAGGTGGGCACGTGGGAAATCAGCCAGACCTGTGCTCTGTTTCGCACACGGGAGTTGTGAATTCGAAAGTGAGCGTGTTCACTATCAGATGGTGCTGCTCCTTTGAGCCATCTTTGAGCTGGGCACAGCTTCACCCCATGGAGAGAGCCCAGGAATTCTGCCTGCGGGAGCATGTGGCACCAGACGGGTCTCGCTGCCGTTGGAGGCTTCTGCCT
>NW_007728138.1:179491-186211 GCF_000696425.1 Galeopterus variegatus | reverse complement strand
AACTTTCAATGTAGTCAATAAGAGAATCAACATGTTTTGGTTAACAAATGAGTATGACTGACCTGCTCTTACAGACGTTGAGAAACCCAGCCACGGTTCTTTCTGGAATAGAAGAACAAATCATCCCAACACAAAGTGAGCTGTTAAGGGCATCAGCACCAGAGCTGGAATTTTCCACGAGATTAAGCTTTGAATTCATCCAAATATTTAGGCAGGAATTCATCTGAGACTGTGGAATTCCTGCTATGGAGCGGGGCAAAGGTGATCTTTACCTAGAAAGTGCTCATTGTCCCCAGTCATTTGTGAAAGTAAGAAAATACTAGGCAGACAGTCCCCAGGGGAACGTCCGGTTCTGCACTGCAGGTTGTCTGATAGGGTGATTTAGCAGTGAACGTTTCTGGATCAGATTAAGTTAGCGATGAAAGATATGAAGACAGTGCTTCAGAGAATCATGCTTGTTTCTATTCGGTATGAAGATTCGGCAGTTCATATTGAGAAAAGATCCTTAGAACAATATAAAGTTGATATTTTGGTAAGGATGAAGTAAAAAATCTGTATTTGGTAAAATGAAATAAAACTAAGATGCTATAGGGTTTTCTACCACAGCTACTATAATATTTTGGCTTCTTGATAAAGAAGGTGAATTAGTACTTTGGGGACATTAGGCCTAGTTCATTTCCATTCTCTTTCTCCTTTAACAGTTGGAAAGCCTTAGATAGGGAAACAGCTGCTGTGCTTGGAATCGGTTGGTCACTATGCGGGACTCAACGCCCAGGAAGGGAGGAGGGTACCCCCCTCCCACACCGTTCACTAATCCATGGAAACACGCTGAGAACATCCTGCTTAGCAAATGTCTTTTAAATTGGCAAGGCAGAGAATCTTTAGAATTCACTGTTCGAGGAAGAAAAAGACTTATAATTGAATATTTATCCCTGGGTAAGTGATCTTTAGCTAGAACTATTCCGAATCAGTTAATGACTCCCGAAGGAGGTGTCTGTAGAAGCATCCAACTTGTTATCACCACTGTGTGTTATGGACTTTGAAATTCATGAAGATAAAAGGCTTTATAAATGTGTTTGAGCACATAGTTATCATTCATCAACATCTGAACTCAACATCCATTTCAATATCTTCTTTTTTCATAGTATCTCAAAATTATCCAAATAATTGCTATTTGAACATATAAAGAGAACTTTTTGCATTAGTCAAAGCCTTTTATAACTTCAGACAGTAAAAATTCCCCATGTGACAATAGCACGAAATTTATTTTGGAAGCAGATGACTATCTACAGAGCTTCAGGAATGTCTCCTGGGGTGAATTTACCAGCGATCTAGTTGTCAGTAACTCATTTTGCTTATTTTTAGTTCAAAGAAAGTTTCAGACGTTTCACATGAGCTTTTATTTATGCAACATTTTGCCAGTGAACTCATGTGGTAGTTACTTTTTTGCTTCCTGGAGGATGAGCTGGTTTTAATTCAGTAAAGTAAATGGGAACATCCAGATGTTCACTGTACATAAAATGAAGCAGAAGGGTTTACAGAGATTTTTTGCAATACGAGTGTTCCCAAAATGGTTTGCCCAAGCCGATGTCGTAAAAAACTTCGCTCTATTTAGTATGGAAAGTATTGATGGTTCTAACAGATATTTGATATTAAGGTGTTATAATTTTGAAATTCCTGAAAATTAACATTGTTACGTTACTAGATTTTCTCCGAATTTCGACATGTTTTCTCATTAATGTCCCTTTTCTGTTCTAGGAGACGACATTGCATTTCATTGCCATGTCGTCTCCGCTCCTCTGCTCTGTGACAATGTCTTAGTATTTTCTTATTTTTCATGACCTTGACAGTTTTGAGGTGTAGTGGCTGGGAATTTCATAGAATATCCCTTAATTTGCATTTGATGTTGTTCTCATAATTGGATTGGGATTGTGGATTTCTGGAAAGAATATCTCAGAGGAGGAGAGCCTTTGTCAAATCTCATTTTGGGGCACAAGGTATCTATCTGACATGGCTGGTGATGCCAACCTTCATCTCCTGGCTCAGGTATTATTTGCCAGTTTTCTCCACTGTAAGATTATTAGTTTTCTCTTTCCATTTTCTACTCTTTAAGTGAGTCATTAAGCTCTCCCATCCTCAAGGGAGAGCAATTAAGCTTTACCCCCTAGAGAGGGGAGCCGCTGTATATATTATTTGGAATTCTTCCGTAAGAAAGATTTGTCTTTTCTTCCTCATTAATTTATTTATTCAATAATTATATAACTGTGGACTCGTGTATATTTATTTTACACTTTGGTTTATAATCCAATACTTCATTAGTTATAGAGTTATTCATATAATTAAGGATTCATGTGTATTTATTTTACACTTTGGTTATAATCCAATACTTCATTACTTATTCTGTTGCTCAAGTCTTTCCAGCGTGCATGTCATGAGCTCTTTCAGGATGGATCCTGTGACCCTCTAACATGCTTGTTCCTTTGTATTCTGAGCACTTTCTTACACTCTGGCTACAAGATGCTCCAGCCACATCTTGCATGTCTCCTGCCCCGGTTCCTCTTACTGCAGGATGGTATTTAGAAACCAAGACATGGGTCCTGGTGTACTTATTGCTGCTGGGATGCATCGTCTCTAGACTTTCTCAGCAGAAGGATTATAGTCATAGTCTTTGGTGCATTTAAAAGCTTAAAAGGCTTGAAGTTGACCATGCATATGGCTTCTAATACAATATTAGTCCCACATGTACACAATTCTGATCCCTGTTTCTTGTCATTTCTCCCTCATGCTCTCTTCTTTTCCCCATTTCTTTCAGAAACTGGTTTTGCTCTCACATTGCTCTCTTTGCTTCTCTGCCTTCTTCAGTCCCTTCCCTTCCCTTTCCCCCCTTTGTCTTTCTAGTTCGTGAGAGTCTGACCTAATTACTAGGAGGAAAATAAGCAGCTTAAATGAACTTTTCCTTAGAGGTGAACAATTGATATCAGTCTAATGAAATGAATGGTTCTCAGAATTTTACATGCAATGAATCGATCCCTGAGTGTTGAACATGGGCCTCTCAGGAATGAAATGAATGGTTCTCAGAATTTTACATGCAATGAATCGATCCCTGAGTGTTGAACATGTAAATACCTGGGCCTCTCAGTTCAGGCCGAATGGGGTTTTCAGAGGGTGTGAGGGTGGGGGAGCGGGACATGCTATAACATCCATAATTTTATAACCTAAAGTGTTTTGTGTTTTGTGACTATATGCAAAGTGAGGTCACTTAAAGATATGAAGATTGTCAGTGTGTATATGTGTGTGTGTGTGTGTGCATGGTGTATCCATCTATCTCCATTATACTTATAAGGCTCAAAAAGTTCATAGAAAAATTCGCATTACGTTTTAATTGCATTTTTCCGTGAACATTTTGAAGTACCCTCGTACACATATACACACGTGTACATGTACACACTTTTCCAGCTTCTAAAAAATCAATTTCAGGTGAGATCTAAAGCAGCACTTCTCGGTGGAACACAAGGGGTGCGGCTGTTCCTCACTTCCCCTCCCCCAGCCCGCCCAGGTCCACCTCCTGTCTGTGTGCTGGGAACGTGGCCCTTCAGCCTCTTGTCAGCTGGCCTGGCACGGCCAGGTGCAGAGCAGGGGCTGGGTGTTTCTTCCCCACCACGCACGTGCCAGCACTGCGGTTCAGGCAGAAACCGCTCCCCTCACAGGCCTCTGCCGGGCCCTAGTCATGCTGTTCCTCCTCACGCCCCTTCAGGACTTGGGCTGGAGTGGCTTCCTAACCGGATGTCTCAGCGTCTTGAATGTTGCCCAAGCCCAATGTGGCCCACACCTCCATAAAGAGTCCCTGCCTTGAAACCTTGTCAAGTGGGCCTGGCGCGAGCTTCTGCTCCTGCAGGGACCCTGGCTGCAGTGGGGGGCTGGGCCTGTGGGCTCCCAGGAGGAGGAGGGAGACTCACTATTGTAACTAAGCAGCCCAAGCATTATGATTTGTGAAAGACCAAGAACCTATGCTTTACTGAAGAACACTTTTCCCTCCTTTGTGTTCAGGGGGGCAGGATTAGGATTTCTTGTCCAATTTTATAGCTGCAGTTGACTTCATATCAGACATAAATAAATCAACCAAAAATCTAGTCTAGCATTTCTAATGACGTTATCTCTGGATAACCTGCTGTAGAGTTCTTGGATTAGGAAATTGGTCCAGGACATTATTTCCAGACCCTTTTTGGGTTGGAATGCTTCCAGGAAGAAAAAGTAGAAATGCTCCCTTGGAAATCTTGGCAATATTTTATTGAAGGAGTCAATCCTGGCACATGCGTGTCGGCCTTGAATTTTTACAGGATAAGTTCCCACCACTTCCATGAATTGGTTTATTATATTCTCTTTCTGATTACCCTCAGTGCCTGAGATGGGATGGGATTGCTTTTATGCATTTTCTCAACTTTGCTGGCAAAGTGCAGTTCAGTAAACCCAAACAGATGGGAGCAGAATGCACCATCCATCACTGCGGGGCCGGGTTTTATTTGTGTCACTTGTTTCTTGTTTCTGCCCCCTTAGACTGAGGCAGCACACATCTGACCTTTCACTCTGGGTTCCAGTTTCTTAGGGGTTCTCACTTTTTCCTCTCAATCACCCAGGTGATTGCACTTCCTGGATGATTTTTTCCTGAACCTCCTGTGTCATCTGGACTGCCCCAGATGGTTTCCTCACAAAACTGAGGTCCAGAGCTCCCTCCTGGGCACTCCTGGAGTTTAGGTAGTCTCCAACACAAATTAGAAGTAAATTGGAGAATGATCAAATATAACGCAAGTCCCAGCATTTGGGCGCAAGTTCGTTGCTTACTATGGATGGAAATAAGCTACAGCATGGTTCACCTTATGTGGAAACATTTGTGCTTGGACACTGAAGCATCAGCGAACCCGCGGCAGGAGCGCTGCTGCGCTCCCAGCACCGCACTCTCCTGAGTGCGCCACGGGCTCGGCCCTATTTTTCACTTCTAATAACTTTCTTAATTTTTATTAGTTCGAGAAGTTTGTAATTCCAGACAATCCCAGTGATTTTTAACTATGATGACTTTAAGTGTATATGTCTAAAGTATTTTCTTGTGGAGTATATATTTATACATTTATAAAGCAAATGTATTTCACAGGGCCTAGTTTCCAAAGCCCTGTAGTTTCAGGTATAACCTAACTTTTAAAAATTACATATAGAAATGTTAATGCTTGCAAAAGACAGAAAAATTTCCCCAGGCTAAAGTCTCTGATATAGATAAAGAATTGTAATACAACAAAATTGCGTGCTCAAGAACAGATGTCCTTGGAGCAGGTTAAACTAAAGTTACTTTATTGTTATGTAAAAATACTGAGGAAACTGCTGTAGGAAAAAACAGTATTTGCTAAGAACAAGCTTTTGCGGGTGGATCGACTTAACCTTTTGAAAATTACATTATGGAAAGTCATTTTGTTATTTCACTAATGTTACCAGCCTCTATTGTTAAACTATACTTAGCCATAACTCACCCTATGTTCTTTTTCTGTAACTTTCTGGCCTGGAGAATAAATACTGAGAAAGAACCCCAGTCTGGTATTAATTTTCCAAGGAGGAATGCCTCTCTCTTGAGGGTTCCAGAAAGTTAACCCCTTCGGGGTGTCTCACTGCTCAGAAGAATTGGGCTTTGAGTAATCCTTTGCATTTCTGTCACCCAGGGGGGAGAGGCGACAAATCTGTGTAAAGACAAAGAGAGTGCAACATTTTCTCCCCTAATTGAAGCCATTTTGGAGAACAATTTTGTCAATAGACACTCCGGGTCTCCCTGATTTTATAGTATCAGCAGTGAGGGCTCCTGGTGCTCCTCCTCTGTTAGTGTGACAATTTTTGCATATGCTTATCATAGTTTTAATTGTCTTCTAAATTATACATGCCCATAGTTTAAGCCAACAAGCTGGTTATGAAGAAAAACAGGCTACATTCCTTTTCCCCCTCATTTTCTACTTCCTGACACACCACTTTTACCTATTTCAGCTAATAAGTTTTGCCTTGACCTCCATTTCTCTAAATGGCTACTTTTCACTTTTTTAGTTGCAGGTTACGTTCCCATTGTAGACGCTGATTGCTTGTATTTCCTCCCCCCACCTCTACAACCACACAGACTCCCTATTCTCCCAACTCCCCAAATGGTTATGTTGTAAAATAATTAGCTCAATATTCAGTATTTACATCATTATGACTACGTGAATGTTATTCATAGCTGAGCCATGTAGTGATTTACAATTCCTTTTTCACTTCCAGACAAAGTTTTGATCTTTTTCCCCTTGATTTTTCTGTCCTTTAGTTAATTCAACTCAAACCTTTCACAATTTGTCTAAGGCTTCCCTCAAGATGTTCAGATACATTAGGCGTTCTATCATGTTCATATTTCAAGGGAAGCCTCTTCCTCGCCTCCTGATGTCCTCCAATATGGACAGCTCGTCCCCACACCTGGCACACAGGTAGAGGCCTTTCTCCACTCTTGCTTTGCCTCTTATTTCCTTTAGTCCACATCTTGCTCTTGATTGGTTTACTCCTTTTGGTAGAACTCATCTTCTGATAGCTTTTTGTGAGAAAAAAAAAAATCTACCAGGAACAAAAAATACTTTTTAAACTTGAATTTTTAAACATGCCATTACGGGCCGGCCCGGTGGCGCACTGCTACAGTGCGCCGCTTGGGAGCGCGGTGGCGCTCCT
>NW_007728138.1:159513-179115 GCF_000696425.1 Galeopterus variegatus | reverse complement strand
GGTTGCGATCCGTTGCCGGTCACGAAAAAAGACAAAAAGGAAAAAAACAAAAACAAAAACATGCCATTACTATGTCCTCACACTTAACTTGTAGCTGGGCTTGGTATACAATTCTGTAATGGAAAACATTTTCCATTAGAACTTCAAAGGCACTGCTCCATTGACTCTGGCTTCCACTGCTGTTGTTGAGATGTCTAAAGTTGTATAGTATTTTCTTTGTTTGTTTTATTATTATTATTTTTTAATCTTTAGAAGTTTTTAGGACCTTCTTTTCATCCTGCAATTCTGAAAGTTTCTGGTAATACACCTTAATGTGCTCATGCTGCTTAATTTCTTGGCTACTTGGTTGGTTCTTTTAATCTAGAATCTCATGACTCATAGTTCTGAGAAATTTTCTTGCATTATTTCTTTGTTGAGTTTTCTTCCTTCATTTTCTCTGTTGACTTTTTGTGGAACTCCAACTTTTAACCTTTAAAGGAAATGGAAAAGAAGAAATTTATTGGATGCCTCCTTTATTCTGGCTGCTTAGAGATCCCAAGAAAAATAACTGGTAGGACAGAAAACGAAACTCCAGTGAAAGCCAACATAAAAAAATAGGGCCCAGGGAGAATTATGATAATTCATCTAATTCTTTTCCTTTCTTGAAGAATAAAGTGATTGGACTAGAATAAGGTAAAGAGGAATTTTGGGTATCTTTCTGAAACTCTCCATTGTAGAGAGGAGTGCAGGTATAAGGAAATAAGGCCATCTCCTTCACCTACCTTTGTGGCTTTACAGGTGAATGATGTGTTCCAATAGGGAACTTGGATTGTGCCCGGTTAGGTGAATTTTCAGGGAGTACAACCCTTCTGGAATTGTCTGTGGTGAGCTTATTAAATCTTTGAGTTCAATAACCGCATTGACCTGGGGCTTAACAGGAAGAGACATGGCAACGAGTAGTGTTGGAGAAGAGAAGGGTCAATGAGTGAGAAGACAGCAGTACTCGTCATTTTTTCTCATTCACTTTTCCCTAATTTCTGGTGTTTGAGATGTCCACCATCATCAGCATCCCCTCAGGCACACAACAGTAGGCTCACACCATCAACGTCACAGTGAAACAGAACAACACGGCACATCCACACCTGTCTATAGAACACATGGCACATGCATGCACACACACGCTCATTTGACACTCAGTGGCTAGTCTCTGTTGTTAGTGTGTTCTGTATAACTCAGCCATTGGGAGCAAAGACATTGTCTACACCTCATGAAATGCTGTGCATCTTGCTGGTGTGTTCCACTCATAGGCCCATAAACACCTGTGGTTGAGGATGATCCCATACACTTTCTCCGACGCTTGTGAGAAAGCCAGAAGGGGCTAGGAATGCCCAGTTGTTGTGTCTACCAGACTTCCCAGCAATCATGAGGAGTATAACCTGGTAACCACTGATAAGTGAAACAGTCCTCCCTCGCTGGATGAGTATTGTTCACAAAATCGTCTACTTACCTGAACATGGGGTGAGGCGACAGATTTTCCCACTCAATTCATCACGGTGTTTTCTTGGACTCCCCCCATCTCTCACCCTCACCCCCATTTTCTATGAGACTTTCACAGATGAATCAGTTTGTGACTTTAGTAAGGAATGATGGGAGACTGATTATGTAAAGAATTCCCTCTGGAAAGTGAAATAAAGATAAAAAAAGTGACACAGGCAGTTGAAGGGGTGGTCGGGTGAGACCCGAGAGGTCCACAGGCAGTAGTCAGTGACAGCAGCACTTGCTGAGCCAGTCTCCAGGGCTTGTGTCCTGGAAGAGCCCGCAGACCCAATGGCTCCTGCTTCTCCGGCCCTCAACTGGCTTTCTCTTACCGTCCATTTCAGACCTGGTGGAATGACGCTTTTAAATGGAAATAGGATTCTGACGACAATGGGACCAAGCAAAGAATGGCTGTAACTAGGCAAAATTGTGTATCATAATTGAATATTGCCCTCTGATTCTGACGGTTTCTTCATCAAAACAAAGTTTCTGGTAGTTCATTTGAACTGCATTAAAATGGCCTTTTTCTAAAAAATAAGCATTTTAAAAAGTAGCTTCAAACCAATCCCAGTTTTAATGTAAACTGCTCAGTTTGAGGAAGTTTATAGCATTATGTTACACATTTTAGTTCAAAGAAATGGAGCTAATGGAGCTGGAATCCGCTTCCTCTGGATTGCCAGCTCTCGGAGGCAGGCATGCCGTGGGCGCCGGGCAGAATTAGTGCGAGCACAGAGGCTGCCTCCTGCCACTGGAGTACCTGAGCTTCCCACGCTCTCTCTCGAGTTTGCTTTTATCCGCCTCACTGGAAGAGCCTTGCTGTAAAGGCCCTTTAATAAAGAGGGTAGATACTCACAGGTCGTGTGTCCTGCACTGCGCTGGGCACTTTTTTCAGGCTTTCTCGCATTATGTCCCTCAATCCCCACACAAATTCGGGAGATTTTATTATCTTTATCCCCATATCACAGGTGAGAAACCTGCCCAGAGTCCCAGAGCTTAGTACTGCTGAGGCTGGGGTCAGGCTCAGGGCTGCCTCCTTGAACTTTCCCACTGACTACTTTGCTCCTACAGCTCCTCAAAAGCCAGCGAGGAACAGCGTCAGCGGGATCTGCCGTGGGGAAACTGAGGAAAAGCTCTCCCCGCTCACGCCCAGTTCCACAGCGTTCTTTCCTGTCGGCATTTATGTAAACCGTATGATCAGCATTCACTCTGTAAACCAGGCTCTTATTTCCTTTTATTTAAAAAAATTTCCATACATCATTTCTCTATTATTGCAGGGTACGTAATTTGGGTGATTTTACAACTCTAAAAGGATAGGATGGCTCAGAAATTTAACAATCATCATAAAGTTTCATTGAAAAAAAAAAAAACCCCACAAAAACCAAGAAACCATTTGGTAAGCAACTGGAATGCCCGAGAGGCTTGTGAGGATTTGGGTCTATTCCTTCCCCAGTGGCTTTATCTGCTTAGAAAAGTTATTTTCGTATCTATGTTACTACTATACGCCGTCTCTATTTCACACCCTCCAAAAATACAGCTTTCCCAAAAGGCTGGGTTACAAGTCCACAGAAATGCAGCAAGTTCAAAGCACGCAGCTTTACAGGCTGTGTGGACACATGTGCCAGGCCCTCGTTCTTGAAGTAAAGGACAGGGCTTAAGTGGCACGAAAGCAAATGAAGTTGTAATAAAGGAGCTAATCTCTATTGAGTGCTTTCTCATAACCAGGGCTTTTCTAAGTGCTTTCCATGAATTAACTCATTTAACGTGTACAACACCCTGACCATAACAGCCTGCCTTCACATCCCAGCTTTGTGACCTCAGGCTTTGGGACTTTGAGCCACTTCACATCTCTGGGCCTCAGTTCCCTCAATCGTAAAATAGTATTAATAACAACAGTACCCGCCTCTTACTATGTTTTGGGCACTGTGCTGTGTCCTTACACATGTGCTGTCATTTAAGCTCATTACAACCCTGTAAAGTGCAGAGCTGGAAGAGGTGAAAGCGTGAAAGCTTGAAAGTTTAAAGACTTTGTATAAGATCCCACAGCTTGTAAGTGACAAGTCTAGTCTGTCACCCTGACTATACTTGAACCAGAGCACACTCAGCCACTGAGCATCAGCGTGAAGATTTAAGTGATCTACTGTCTGCAATAGGGCCACAGGAAATGCTGGTGGAATCTGGTCTCCAAGAAACAACCATCAGGAACTTTCCGTGATATCAGAAAAGAAAGAAATTCTCATTTATATTTCTATTTATTAAAACCAAATGAGTACATTTTGACACAATAAAAATGTTTAGAAATTTTGACTTTATTGGTAAGAAACTCTTTCTTGCAGGATTCTTCAGCTACTGAAATTGTAAATGGTTCTTAAGGGGAGACGCTGCTCAGCGGGCACACAATAGAGTTACAGAGAAGGAATAAGTTCTGGTGTCCTAGAGCACAGCAAGGTGACTATGGCAAATAATAATATCTTGCATATTTCAAATTAGCCAAAAGAAAGGATTTTAAATATTCTCACCACAAAGAAGTAATAAATATTCGAGGTGATGGATAGGCTAGTTAGCCCGATTTGATCATTCTACAATGTATGCATGTATCAAAACATCACATTGTACCCCATAAATACACATAATTATTATTTGACAATTAAAAATAAAATAAAACTTTAAAAAGATGTCCATCTGACTCTCATCTGGGTGGCTACTACCAATCACCAGCTATTGATAGCAGTAGAAAGACTTGCAAATATGATTTCTATTTGTGTTTTTTGTTTTGTATTTAGCTCTTTGTCTTAAAGTGTTTGTCTAATGCAGCTCTCTCCCATTGATATGGTTGTGCATTTAAAAAATCTCATTAAACAATAGCACTGGTTAAACGGAAAGGCTCAGACCTCTTTTTTCCCTTCTGTTGGGAGTCATTTTAGCATCACATAAATAGTGACTGAGAAAGTTATTAGATTGCTTCATTCTTGTCTGTTATTCTTCCCAGGCTGGATCTGTCTACTCGCCCTGTGCCTGGGGAATCAGATGGAAGGGATTCGGGCACCACCTTGGCTCACAGCGTGTCTCTTGTTGCCGCTGCTCCCTCCTCCCTGGGGCAGGAGCCTAGGACCAAGCATGTGACAAGGGTAGCCCAGCCCCATTTGCACGTCCAGGTCACAAGACGAATCCTAGGGTAAGTAGTATGCTCAGGGCACTCAAGCAACAGGCAGACCCATGAAAGGCCTGGTTTTACTTTTATGTGGGAAATATTTGGTTGGGTGGAACTGACCAAAAGGTAGGCAAGTCTTGCTTCTTGTTCCTTCACTGTGGAATATACTAAAAAGCATATGTACTTCACAGGGCCTGGTTTTCCAAAGCCTTGCAGTTTCAAATATTGACCTTGCGGAGGACTGGAAATTTCCCTCAGGCTATAAGTCTCTGTTGCAAGATAAGGATTGTGGCACAGCAGGTTGCTGGCTCAAAGACAGACTAGTTACTCATTGTTAGGTAAAGATAGTGAGAAATTGCTATAGGAAGGAATGTTTGCTAAGGTCAATCTCGTGTTGATAAGACCACTTAATTGCCTTACTGGAATGTCATCTGGCTTGTTTCAGTGAAAGTTACCAGCCTATACTGTTAAACTATAACCCCACCTATGTCTCTTCCTGTAACTTCCTGCTCTGGAAAATAAATGCAGGAAGAGAAGCCCAATTCAGTGTTAATTTCCCAAGGAAGGGATGGCTCTCGCTTGAGCATTCCCAAGGGAAGTTAACCACTTCCGGGCCTCTCACTGCTCAGTAGAGATGGTCTTTGAGTAATCCTTTGCATCTCCATTACCCAGGGGAAGTGGGGTGACAAATCCATGGGGGGCGAAGTGGGGGGGGGCGAAGCAATGCAAAGCAACAAAATGGTGCCCCATGTGAGGACATTCTCCATGGATTGGAGACTGACCTGCCAAGCATTAGAGAGGAAATGGACGTCTGATTCATCCCCAGCAAAGGGAATCCCATTGAAGGGAAACACATGCACCCTGGTAAAGGAATCACAGGTGGCTTTCGATTAGCAACTGCACGCCTGTGGCAGGTCAAAATTAAGTCTTTTTCAACCCTGGAGATATATTTTTGTTTTCTTTACTTTTAAAATGTGGATAATTCATTAACGAAAGGGGAGACTGAACATACATTACAACTCCAATGTCTCCTTAAAGCAGCAGGCTGTAAGTAACTGAATGGCAGCTTGTAAAACTGTTAGTGGATATTAAACACATGTCCTTGATACCTCAAGGAAGGGAGCCTTAACATAAAAATCTGGGAACAAATTGGTCACTGGTTAATTATGCATTGGATCTCATTAAGGCTTCCCACCTAACAACTAGGAGTCTATGTCAAGTCACTCTGAGACCTATCCAAAACCTTAACAAAAAACTAAGACATGTTTATGTTACCAAAAAAGGATAAAACTTAATCTTTGCCAGTGACTAAGAGAACTTTAAATTGGACAATCTAAAGTAAAAGAAGTTAACATTTCTTTACAGTGTTGGTATTGTTTGAGGATGTTTTTCTTTCTTATCCTTATTTTTGTCCTAGAGTAAAATGACTGGCTATTTAGAAAGTAGGAAGTATAGGACAAAAACACAATGTCTGAGTAAGTCTTGATAATGGTTTACATAGATAAGTTTGTTAAGAGGGTTTTACAGTAAAAAAATTAACTGGATTTAAAAACAAATTATGTGTGAATTTTTCTAAAAATGTCAAAAGTATTCTAATACAGGGTTAGAATTTGCTCTCCTGTGATGGAACAACCAGATTTTCTAAAAAAAAAAAAATAATAATAATAAAAATAAAAAAATAAAAAACCCCCACTTGAATGCTCTTAATACAAAATTGTAAAAGTTTTTCTTTGTCCCTTAGATAACTGGTTTAAAAAACTTATTTCATGATAAGTTCTTGTGCTCTCGGCCTTTGAGAGAGCGCCGAATCCTAACCACTAGACCACCAGGGAACTTCTCTCGGCCTTTGAAACCCTTTGTCACTTTGGTTTTATTTTTTGTAGTAATTTGTGATCTTATTCAACTAAATGTTTTAAGCCTTTTCGTTATTTAGCAAAGCTTTCCAACATGAAATTCTGAAAGTTTAAAATAACTTTGAGGAATTCCAAGGGCCCTGGAGTTTCTCAAAGGACATATAAAAGATGTATCAAAACTAATTGGCTTATTTAATAAATTAGACTATACGGGAAAGCATTATCAGTACTGAAGGTGTTATGGATATGTGTTCCAAAATCTTGTAAGGTTCTTAAATATCTGTGTCTTGATATAAATGCTACTGGTCATAATCTTGGTTTAATTAAAATTTTAAAATGTTATGTCTTCAAATATTTCATGAAAAAACTCTGATAGGTACAGTTTCCTCACAAACTTTGAGTTCATAGCTTTAAACTAAAGTTCCAAAATTCTAATAAAAAAACTGATGTGTTTATAAAATTATTCACAAAGGTCAAAACAACAAAAATTAATTGGTAAATTAATTAAAAAGAATTATGGGCTTTTACAATTTCCTTATTTTAAAACACTGCTGGTTCTCCTAATGTTTTCCAAATGTAAGAAAACTCTCCCTCTCTCTTCAGCTATCTGTAACTAATAACAGTTTGGTAAAATGTCATTTAAAACAGAGATAAAAGCATTTGTTTTCTCCCTGTTTGATCCTCCTCAAAATTTAATAACTTTAAGTATCCTTATGATTATTATGACAATGTGGCTATTTTTATAAGTTTAATGAAAATTAACTCTCTCTCTCTTTATAACAGGAACTTTGGATATAAGATAGACTGTCTCATTTCCAAGTTGCTGATCTCTTTTTATATTTGCCACAAATTTGGCCCAAACTGCTGCTTCATCCTGCTGTTCATCTTTCCTCCCAACGTGGGACAAAACACAACCTGGGAAACAGTCTTCCCAGCAATGTGGGACAGATCACTGAAAGAAAGTGAGCCGAGATGCTTCTTTCAGTCACCACCTGGGAAAGAGCCTTCCCAGCATCAAGAGATTTATGCAATGAAAAGTAAGACCTTTTCAATCTAGATATTGATCATCAATGTTTTTATGAGGAATGCCTTGATCATAAGGGGGAAATAACGTCTTCTCTACAAAAGCAGTTCTCTAAATTTTCCTGGCCTTAAAGAGGGTGTTTGTAACTTGGATGAGACATCCTGTTCTTAAACAAAAGACTTATAATTGGTCAAAGATTTAACAAAAGACTAGATGCTTTGAAAGCAATAATGTCCTGGACAGGTGAACTAATAATAACAAACTCTCTGGACTCAGAATAAACGATTTTACAGAGAAGAATCCTATTCTGGAGTTTCAATTGGTAATTACACCCAATTCACAGCATCTGGAGTGATGCCACCGCAGCCACCCTGAGAGATGATGACATCACCAGCCCTCACCTGAAGTAAATTAAAAGGACTTGCCATAACAAATGATACTGACTTTGCTTTAACAAAATGCTTTTTGTCTTAACTGTGCCAACCTGATCTATAGCTTTTGCTTTTCCTTTTAAATAAATAAAATGGGGGAGATGTGGAATATACTAAAAAGCATATGTACTTCACAGGGCCTGGTTTTCCAAAGCCTTGCAGTTTCAAATATTGACCTTGCTGAGGACTGGAAATTTCCCTCAGGCTATAAGTCTCTGTTGCAAGATAAGGATTGTGGCACAGCAGGTTGCTGGCTCAAAGACAGACTAGTTACTCATTGTTAGGTAAAGATAGTGAGAAATTGCTATAGGAAGGAATGTTTGCTAAGGTCAATCTCGTGTTGATAAGACCACTTAATTGCCTTACTGGAATGTCATCTGGCTTGTTTCAGTGAAAGTTACCAGCCTATACTGTTAAACTATAACCCCACCTATGTCTCTTCCTGTAACTTCCTGCTCTGGAAAATAAATGCAGGAAGAGAAGCCCAATTCAGTGTTAATTTCCCAAGGAAGGGATGGCTCTCGCTTGAGCATTCCCAAGGGAAGTTAACCACTTCCGGGCCTCTCACTGCTCAGTAGAGATGGTCTTTGAGTAATCCTTTGCATCTCCATTACCCAGGGGAAGTGGGGTGACAAATCCATGGGGGGCAAAGCAATGCAAAGCAAAAGTTCACATTTAGAAAAACTGTGCAAACCACGTGTCTGCTTGGCTGCAAGGAATCAGTCTGATTGGCTTATTTCCACTGTTCATGTAGCACTTATTTGAAAGGGAATCCATGTCTGAAAGCTTCTGGTCATCCAACAAAATTATACTGAAAACCCCACACACATTCTGTAGCAAACTTGGTGCTGAGTGTGAGTTATTAAATCGATGGCAAGGCCATCAGCTTTTACCTTGAAGTCCTCACGATCAACTTGTTACTTCATCTCTCAAAGACTTCTTAATATGTGTGTCCAGTCAACAGGCTCTCATTGGCCACCATATGGGTTTCAGCTCAGGATGAGAAGCAATCTTCATGAGACTTAAAACCCAAGCCTAGAGGTGGTGATGTCGGTAGCATTCTCATAAACAGATGAAGACAGCTGGTAACATTTGAAACTTCACTGTCACCTCATTTTCCTGAGGCACTTGCTTCCCTGAGAATTATTTATGTTTGCTGTATGAATCCACGGCAACCACTTAACCAAAGTCGTTTCCACAGGACCAGTTGCTCAGTCTCCTTTCCATTGTTCTATTTTGGGAGTGGCATGGACTTTTGACTATGCCCAGTTGAGTTCTTGCCCCATCAAGTGACGAGTGGTGGCTTGTAAAAGAGTTTGCCATTTGGCTTTGCTCTTTAAGAGACAAAATAAATTCTGCTCATTTACCCCGACGGCAGGCATCATAACTCCTATTTAAATTCTCAAAGATTAAAAACCAGACATGTTTTTTTTCTCCATCAAGGAATTGAAATCTTTGAAAAACTTTAATAATGAATTGAAATCTTTGAAAAACTTTAATAATGCATGCATTGATAAACAAAATCAAAGTAGTACAGACAAGCAGACATGACAAACAAATGTCTCCATTTCATGCTTCCTTACCCTGTCCCACAGGTCCTGTATAATGCTTAAAAACACTTCTATTTTTACTCTTGTTGGTCTCCTACATAACTCTAAATAATATGCTTTTACATCTACTCTTTGACCTATCAATCTTTTATCAGTTCTTTTTCTAAACACAGCTTTATCGATACGTAATGTACATACCATAAAATTCACTAGTGTATGATAAATGACTTTCTGTGAGCTTAGAGAGTTGTATACACATCACCACAATCTAAGAACAGTCCTCTCACTCCCAAGAGACCCTCTTGGCCATCTGCAGCCATTCCACATCTTACCTCCCAGTCTCAGGCAATCCCTAATCTATTTTCTGTCCCTATAGATTTGCTGTCTCTGGACTTCTGACAATCAATTTAAGGCAATATTGGTTCATGAAGGCAGGATAAGCTATGATAAGAGAAAGAAAGGATCGCTCCCACCATTTCTAGCCCCAGCCACTTAAAGGTTGGAGCTGCTGAGTGCACAGAGCAAGATCTGGCAAAAGCCTTAGCTGTGCCCTTTGTATGAAGTTGCTTGGAGGTGGCAGGGAAGAAGAGGGTCTTGGTGGCCCCCAGGCCAGCAATACCATTAACAGCATTCCTGTGGACCCACATAGGAGTGAGAGGCCACAGACAGCTAAAAAAAGGAGCCACTCAGAGGCCAGTGAGTCATCACAAGGGACCAGTGCATAGCCTGTCCCATGAGAAGTGTTTGGAGTGCAGGTGGTGGGGGAGATGGGCCCACTGGGGGAACATTGGGGCACAGCAAGGACAGCTGATCTGCCCTCCAATCAGTGCAGGACCACTCAGTGGAGACTGGTCTGGAATATAGATCTGCAGAGGGTGCAGTTTCCTGAAAGACTCAGGCCCAGACCAGAGTTTCTACACAACCCAGGTGCACTGGACCACATGAGACCCAGAAGTGCTTACAAGGTCAACAATTAAAACCTGAGCTGCACAAAAAGCCTTCCCCCAGGGAATTAGCAGCAAAGCAGCAATTTAGCTCAACCACAGGGCTCAAGTGCTGTTTCCCACAGGAAGTTCCCCATTTTAGAAATAAGCAAAAGACAATAAATTATTTCCAGTTCAGAGTTTAAATGGTAGGAATAGCAAATTATCCAACACAGAACTGAAAAAAAAAAAAACAAAATACATACAGACCAGAGACAAAATATGATATTAACTAGTAAAGGTCTACCACCACCAAAGAACACCTATAAAATGTAGAAGGACTGGAAGCCCCCTGGGCTGCCAAGCCAGGAAGGCAGGAGGGCTGTGGACCTCAGCTATACTACCCCAGTGACCACACATAGCTCAGCAATGACCACCAGGCTGTCACCTGAAGCACCCCAGGCTCCTGAGCCAGAATGGTGGGGGGCTGAGTGCCTCAGCTATGCCCCCTGACATCTGCAACCAGCCCAGGGATGACCATTGAGCCGCTGCAGGAAGTTCCCCGAGCTTCCAACCTGGAGAGGTTGGGGGCTGAGGGCCTCAGCCATGCCCCCCCCCCAAATGCTCCAAGTCCAACAATGACCACCAAGCTGCCACCGGAAACGTCCTGGGCTCCTAAGCCAGGGTGGTGGGGGCCGAGTACTTTAGCCACACCCCTGACATCTGCATCCAGCCCAGCCATGACCAAACCACCACTGGAAGCCCCTGGTCTTCCCTGTTGGAATGAGGGGGGTGCCACAGGCCTCGATGAAGCCCCCCCTTTCTTCCTCCTCCCACCCTATTTCCTTTCCCCTTTCCTGCTCCCGCTCTCCCCCGACTGCTTTGCAACATCTTAGAATGTAAAATAATAGTAATATTAATAAATAAATAAATAACAAAATAAAATTAAATTAAATTTAAAAAACTTAAGGCAATGTTTATAGACCTTCTGATACAAAAGATAAAAATTGATCCCACTTACAGAACTGCTTTTCTTCTCCCACATCTCTCCCAATATATTGTAATTGTATATTATTTTTAAAATTCTTATGTTGGTTATTCTTGTCACTTTAAGCAACATGCTCCTTCTACTTTTTGTTCTATCACCTTTCACCAGTGTCTTTGGACTCCCTCGTCCCCATGTACCCTCTTCCTTCTTTGTCCTTGCCCTCGTCCACTGAGTAACTTCTGAATAACTTCTGACTTTATTTTATCATTATGAAGCCTGATAATATTTTACTTTTTATTCTACAACTATAATTATGTCTTGCAGGCCTACAGGTTGATTCTGAGAGTTGAGGCCTGTGTGAATTTGAGTGCTGCTCACTGCAGAGCCAGGTGGTGCCAGGACGACACTTCATTGCCTCCACGTCCAGTGCAGCTGCCCACGTGCTCCCAGGCAATGTTGTCATGTCAGGGTCAAAGAACTCCCTTTCCGTATCATTCATTAAATGCTCAGACTCATACCACAGTATAACAATACTTGAGCCATTCCTTTATTCCTTTTCATTTTAAGTGATTTTTTTATCCTTCCTGTTGGAAAAGGAATAATACACTCTTTGTATGTCCTCAAATTTCTCACACTACTGCACGGAATCCTCCTTTCTCCAGAGTCCTTATCTGCTCTAATTATAAATGGGTTTTCTCTGTGCTGAATGCATAAGCCATGGGCCTGGGTCTTCTGTTCACCGGCCTCCTGGACCCCATGTTAACCTCCATAATGTGCCCTTTCTTGGTTTTCACCTTCTTTGATTGGAGTATCTCCTCCAGAAAATTCCTGGGGGTGGGGGGGTGGACGGTGTGTGAGAGGTGAATCCTCAGTATCATATTAAATGTATTTATTTCTCTTTCACAGTTTATTGTTTGTCTGGGACTATTATTGAACTTTCAAAATCATTTTCCCTCTGAATTTGAAAGCATTGCTTTAATCTTTTCTAACTTCTTGTGTTGCTGATGAGGAAGATCTGATGCCAGCCTAGTTCTTACTCCAGAAGATTTCTAGGTCTTTTATTTATGGTTACTATTCTAAAATTTCATAAAATTGTGTCTCGGGCCTTTTAATTTCTTTTCTCCTGCTTGGCATTCAATCATATTTTTCATTTCCAAACAAACACTTTTTCTGTTTTCTTTTCCTTTTCCAGGACATTCTGTCCTTGTTTTTATATTTTAAATGAAAAATTACTCAAATCACTGAAATTATTTAATTTCTCTTGTTTTTATCTCTAATGACTAATTAAACTTTGTTTTAAGGAGGTCTGTTCCATGAATCTTTTTCTTTTTCTTTTTTTTTCCACTTTAGGGTCACTTGTTCTGTTTACTTTCTTTGGCTGTTTTAAGTTTTGATTTTCTTCATGTGGTTATGCTCATTTGTTGAATGCATGTGAATGAAAAAATGAATGAATGATGTAGTTGATTATTCTGAGTAGCTAGTGTGGGACTGCCTGACTATCGCTTGAATAGGTCCATTTCCTTTGCAGGCCTCTCCCTTGAATGGGAAGCTTGACTGGGACTCATGTGTGTAACAGGCTTTGCTTAGGGAAGTGCTACTTAGAGTGAGCTGAGCAGACTTGACTGGTTCTTAGTAGGCAGACTGTCAACTGGCCCACAGTGAGATAAGTATAGAAATTTAGAATGCTTGTATAGATACTTTTGTAACAATTTTAACACACTGCAGAGAAACTCAAGAATGCTTAATGTCAGCAAATGTGGTTTTGCATTTCAGTTTTGTGTAGGAGTATATTCTGATGGCTCAGCTGCACTGAAAGGAAAACATTTCACCCACATTAAGGAGACAGTGACAGAATTAGATCAGTGCATTGCTTATTTCACAGAGAAAGACTTTCTTTTAAAAAATCAGCCCAACTAAATTGTGCTTTGAGATCTGATAAACATTGTAAATTATGTGTTGAAGTTATTTTCTTTTTATTACATGATAATATGGAAGTTGAATATAAATCAGTGCTAATGCTTGTTAAGGTATTATGGTCAAAGAGGGGGACATTTCTGCTAAGAATATTTGCACTAAAAAAATGAAATATTATTTCTGAAAGATAAGAAACCTTTGCTGTCCAAGCTTTTAAAAGATATGAATTTACCAAGTGACCAGCAGCCAAAAAAAAAAAAAAAAGAGAAAAGAAAAGAATTGGCAATTAGTTACGCTAAATTCTTAAATATCTTTGGTAATTTAAATATGGTCATTACACTCCCACACAAAGAAGGAAAGTAACATGTTTTTCAATGCCATTTAAGATTAAAGGACAAAATTAAGTTTAGATGCTTGGAAGAACAGAGTTTCTACAGATATGTTCCGTAATTTATCAACAACAAAGCTGGTGATGATATTGCACATCTGTTAACATTTGTTACAAAACATCTTAAAATTGGGTAAATATTATGAATTTTGTTTTCTATCAAAAGAAGACTATACACAGGAAATTCATGAATCCAGAATCCATTTTGTTCATCAAAAATTAAATTAAATTTAACTGTAGTTTAAAAATAAATGATTGAATCTGGCTACTAATAAGTGGTAGAATATGAATTAGGAAATACAGCATCACTTACATCATTCTGAATAAAATTTAAAAATGAATTCTGAGCTGACCAAAATTTTATTAAATTTCTTCTACTTCCATCAACATAATTCCATGAGGCCAGTTTGGTATTATGTAGGTTATAAAAAACAAAACATAGAAACAGGTGATGTCCCTGAAAATGGCAGAGTAAGGACATCCAAAATTTTGTCCTTTCATAAAGGCAATGAAAAAACAGGCCCCCCCCCCAAAAAAAAATCAGAACCCACTTTTTTTTTTTTTTTCCTTTTTTTTGTCTTTTTTCGTGTCCGGCAATGGATCGCAACCCTCAGTGTCGCGCCCGTACCGGACCGGGACCGGCAATGGGATCGCAACCCTCGGTGTTGCTCCCACACCTCGCTCAGCCAGTGAGCGGGAACTGGTCTGTATGTGGGATCCGAACCCTCGGGCGGGAGCGCCACCGCGCTCCCAAGCGGTGCACTGTAGCAGTGTGCCACCGGGCCGGCCCCAGAACCCACTTTTTCAGATTTTCTTGAAATGAACCAAAGCGTTTCAGCTACCCAAGAAGCATTTATCCAAGAAAAACATCTGAATCTTTGTAAAATCAGTAATCTTCATGGCATTTTAACTTACCATAGACCAATCTCCTACTTTCCAGCTCAGCAATAGCCTAAAAAATAACAACCACATTTCAGTAACTGAAAAATATCAGAACAGAGCCAGAGCTCTTTTAAAGCCTTATTCCCAAATAGTTGATATTATTCAACCTATCTGGTAGTTCCCTGGAAGACTCCATTGAAAAGGCTCATCTTTATTTGATGTAACTTGGAGTTTGACAAATGCTGAGAATCTTTCCCAGGAGTAGGAAGGTATTTCCTAACATTAATTTCAGGCAACAGACTAAGCAAAAAGTGTAAAAGGAAAAGCTGAGGAATAAGAGTTCTGTAAGGGCTTTAAAAAGCTCTGACATATTCCTGAGGATCTGGAAAGGCATAGGCATGTGTAGGCCTGTGGACATGCTCAAGAAAGACCTAAAAAGGCCTAAGTTCTCACTTCTAGGTGACATTGAGGCTCTGTACAAGCAGGACGTGAAGGTTAAAACAGAGTTGTCAACGGTCTTGCTGAGTGTTAAAGGTATGACCCAACATACACATAGAGCTAAGACTTAGAGGATTGTTGGTTCTGAACATTTTAGGAAATCTCTGTCCAGTCATTAGATGTCCAATCACTAAGCTAATTGAGACTCCCATAGTCACACATGATGAAGAATACATACTCTGCAGAATTAGTTCAAAAAAGTTACAAAATAAACAAACAACAACAACAACAAGTAGCAAAAACAGGAAACCTTCGGGAGGGGAGAAAGTATGATTTCCAGATTTGCAACATTATATTATTTAAGAGTCAAGTTTTCAACAAAAAACTGAGACATTCAAAGAAACAAGAAAGTGTGTCCCATGCACACACACAAAAGGTAAAGGCAATCAACAGAAGCTGTCTCTAAGAAGCCCAGATGTCATGTTTACTAGACAGAGATGTATGTCATCTGTTTAAAATACATTCAAAGAGCAAAAGGAAACCATGTCAGTAAAGAAAAGTATGATAACAGTGTTTCACCAAAATAGATCAAAATTAGAAGAAGAAACCAAATAGTAATGCTGGAGTTGAAAACTAGAATAATTAAAATGAAAACAAAACAAAACAAAAAACCTGAAGAAGTGCAACAGCATATTCGATCAGGCAGGATAAAGAATCAATCAACTTGAAGATAGATCAATTGAGATTACCCAGTCTGAGGAACAGAAAAAAATAGAATGAAGAAAATGACTAGAGTCTTCAAGACTTGTGGGACCCAATTAAACATACCAACATATGTATAATGGGGCCCCAGAGTGAGATGGGAGAAAGAAAGGTTCAGAAGGACTATTTGTTGAAATAATAGCCAAAAACTTCTTAAATTTGATTTTAGGAGACCCACTAATTTAGACATCTAAAAAGGTCAATAAACTTCAATTATGTTAAACAGAAAAATATCCACACTGAGATGCACTACAATCAAACTGCTGAAAACCAAAGACAAAGAGAGAATCTCAAAAGCAGTGAGAGAGAAGGGACTTGTCATATGCAATGAATCCTCAATAAGCTTAAGTTTCTCATCATGGAGGCTCTAAAGCAGTGGGATGACATTTCAAAGCACTGAAACAGAAAAAGCTGCGGCCAAGAATTCTATATCTACCTGATAGAGTCTAGATGCGTTGTCCCTCCAAACTCATGTGGAAATCTGATCCTCACTGTGGCAGTGTTGGGAGCTATTTGAATCATGGGGGCAGATCCCTCATGAATGGATTAAATGTTCTCCTTGGGGGTGGGGTTAGTGAGTGAGTTCTCGCTTTATTAGTTCCTGCAGGAGCTGGTTGTTTAAAAAGAACCTGGCACCTCTCTCTCTCTCTCTCTCTCTCCCTCTCTCTTGCTTCCACTTTCAATGTGATCTGCTTGTACCCAATGGCTGCCTGCCACTTTCTACCATAAGTAGAAGCAGCCTGAGGGTCACACCAGATGCAGCTGTCCCAGAATCATGAGCCAAATAAATCTATGTTCTTTATAAATTACCTGGTTTCAGGTATTCTGTTATAGCAATACAGAAACAGACTAATATATCACCAAGACTATTCTTCAAGAATGAAAGAGAAATTAATACATTTCTAGAAAAACAAAAGCTGAGAGGATTTGTTTTTAGGATACCTACCCTATAAGAAATACTAAAAGGAGATTTTCAGGCTGGAGTTAAAGGGCAATAGACAGTAATTCAGATCCACATGAAGAAATAAAAGAATGGGTAAAAGTAAATAACATATAGGCAAACATAAAAATAGTATGAATGTATTTTTTGCTTGTAACTAATTTTTTCTTCCTATTTGTTTTAAGAGATAACTGCATAAATAAGTAATTATAAATCTAAGTTGATGAGCACTCAATATATAAAGATGTAATTTGTGACCATAACAGCATAAATGAGGGGTAAACAGAACTACATAGAAGCAAAGTTTTTGTATGCTACTAAAATTGAGCTTGTATCATCTGAACAAGAATGTTATTAACTAAGGTATTAGTGGTAATCCCCAGGTTAACCATTAAGAAAAAATATATACAGTAAAAGAAATAACAAGAGTATTAAAATGGATAATCAGAATATACCTATTTAACATAAAGGAAGTCAGTAATGGAGAAATGTAGGAAAAAAATATATAATAAGTGTAGAAAACAAACACTAACTTAGCAGATGTTAAGCTATTGTAAAGTAAATGCTAGACATAGCCCTATTCCCCACTCCCTATGCATACCAGAGATCCACCTCCCCCTTGGGAGACTACACCTGGCCAAGGTAGTTATGCAAGGAAAGGAACATCCTCTTTAAGACAAACAGAGGGCTGGAGGAAGCAGGAAACCTAAGTAAATGAACAAACACTCTGGCACCAGGAGAGTAGTGAGTAGATTAACTTATCTGCTCAGCCAGATCTCCACGCACTCTGAGTTATGTGAACTGGATAAGGGTCTGCACATAAGCCTGAAAGCGATATACATCCCTACTCTGATCTGTTCACTATATAACTGTTGTATATATCCCATGACAATGCAGATATTCTAACTGATGGCCACCTCGGTACCTCTCATAAGTCTAGGAAACCAGTATTTCTACCCATTTGGCAACCAGGTGAGTTCTCTGGAATAGGCAAAGACTATGCAAGCGCCCTTTCAGATTTGGAGCTCCTGCATTATAGCTACGTTTTCTTTAATTACATTACTCCAATCAAAAAACAGAGATTGGAAGAAAGATTTTTTTTTTCCTTTTTGTCTTTTCTCATGACCGGTAACGGGATCGCAACCCTCGGTGTTGCGCCCGTACTGCGACCGGCAACGGGATCGCAACCCTCGGTGTCACGCCAGCACCTCGCTCAACCAGTGAGCAGACCGGTCTCTATATGGGATCCGAACACTCGGCGGGATCACCGCTGTGCTCCCAAGAGCTGCACTCTACTGAGTGCGCCACCAGGCCGGCCCAGAAAGATTTTTTTTTTTTAAATGTTCAAACTATTCACTGTCTACAAGATACACACTTAGATTCAAGGACATAAATAGGTTGAAAGTTCAAGAACGGAAAAGATATACTATGCAAACAATAACAAAAAGAGAGCAGGAGTTACCATAACTAATATTTTATGAGGTAGAATTTAAAACAAAAAAAGTTACTGAAACGAAAAAGAGCATTTTATAATGATAAAATGGTCACTCCATCAACAATATATAGTAATTATAAACATATATGCACCTAACAGAAGAGCTCCAAAATACATGAGCAAAAACTGACAGACTTAAAGGGAGAAAGAGATAATCCAACAATAACAGTTGGAAACATAGTCTACTTTCCATAATTGATAGATCAACTAGACAGAATATCATCATCAAGAAAGTAAAAACCTTGAAAAACACTACAAGTAAACTAAACCCAGTCGACATCTATATCTACCCAACAACAGCAGAATACACACTCTTCTCAAGTGCATTGGAACATTCTCCAGCACAGACCATATGTTAAGGCGTAAAACAAGTCTCAATAAATCTAAAAGTGTTGAAACCATTCAATGTATGTTCTCTGACAAGAATGGAATGAAACTAAAAATCAATAGCAGAAAGAAATTTGGAAATTCAAAAATATGTAGAAATTTATCAACACTCTCCAGATAACCAATAAGCAAAATAAGAAATCAAAGGAAATTAAAACATAATTTGAGATGAACGAAAATGAAAACACAATGTACCAAAACATATGGTGTGCCACTAAAGCAGAACATAGAGGGGAATTTACAGCTGCAAATGCCTACATTTTAAAAAGAAAGATCTTAAATTAATAACCTAAGCTTCAACTTTCATATATTGGGAAAATAAAGGCACACTAAAGCCAAAGCAAGCAGAAGGAAATAATAAAGAATGAAGGGGAAAAAACCCCACATGGTCATCTCAATTAATTCAGAAAAAGCATTTGACAAAATCACATCCTTTCATGATTAAAAACACTCAGCAAACTAGGAATTGAAGGGAATTTCCTCCTTCTGATAAAGGGCATCTATAAAAAATCCCCAGATGACATCATACTTAGTGGTGAAAGACTGAAAGCTCCCCACTATTTCAGGAACAAGACTCTGTATTGAAAGTTCTACCCAGGGCAATTAGGCAAGAAAAAGAAATAAAAAGAAATATTAGAACAGGAGATGTAAAACTATCTTGTATTTGCAGATGATACATTTTATATATAGAAAATCTTAAAGATTAACAAAAAATCTATTACAGCTAATGAATGAATTCAGCAAGTATGTAGGATACAAGACAGTAAACAAAAAGTAAGTTTTATTATACATTAGCAATAAACAGGTGAAAAATAAAATTAAGAAAACAATTTTATTTAAAATAAAATCAAAAAGAATAAACTACTCAGAAATAAATTTAACAAAATAAGTGCAAAACTTGTACATTAAAAACTATAAAACATTGTTGAGAGGAATTAAAGAAGACCTAAGTAAATGTAAAGAC
>NW_007728138.1:152400-158790 GCF_000696425.1 Galeopterus variegatus | reverse complement strand
ATGTTCTTGGTGCCTTTGTTGAAGATCAGTTGGGTGTAAGTTTGTGGGTTTATTTCTGGATTATCTATTCTGTTCCATTGGTCTGAGTATCCACTTTTATGTCAGTATCATGCTGTTTTGGTTACTATAGCATTGTAGTATAATTTGAAGTCAGATAGTGTTATGTCTCTGGCTTTATTTTATTTTATTTTTTGCTCAGAATTGTTTTGACTATTTAGAGTCTTTTGTTGTTCCATATGAGTGTTAGGATTGTTTTTTCTATTTTTGTGAAGAAGGTCATTGGTATTTTGATGGGGATTTTATTGAATCTGTAGATCACTCTGGGTAGTGTGGACATTTTCACAATATTGTCTTCTAATCCTAGAGCATAGAATGTCTTTCGTTTTTGTGTGTCCTCTTTAATTTCTTTCAATAGTGATTTGTGGTTCTCATTGTAGAGATCTTTTACCTCCATGGTTAAATTGATTCCTAGGTATTTTATTTGTTTGGTGATGATTATAAATGGGCTAGCTTCCTTGATTTTTTCTTCTGCTAGTTTTTCGTTGGAGTATAGAAATACTGTTGACTTTTGTGTGTTGATTTGATATCCTGCAAGTTTATTGAGATTGTTTATCAACTCTAAGAGTTTTTTGTAGAATCTTTAGGTTTTTCTATATATAGGATCATGTCATATGCAAACAGGGACAATTTGACTTTGTCTTTTCCAATCTGGATGACCTTTATTTCTTTCTCTTGACTGACTGCTCTGGCTAGTACTTCCAGTACTCTGTTAAATAGAGTGGTGAGAGTGGGCATCCAATATCATTCTGTATGATAGTGGCAGTGTGTTTGTCATATGTGGCTTTTATTGTGTGGAGATTCTTTCCTTCTGTACTTAACTTGCTGAGAATCTTTATCATGAGGGGATGTTGAATTTTGTCAAATGCTCTTTTTGCATCTATTGAGATAATCATATGGTTTTGTCCTTGATTTTGTTGATGTGGTGTATCACATTTATTTTCTTGGGTATGTTGAACCATCCTTATCTCTCTGGGATGAATCCCACTTGATCATGGTGTATAATTTTTTTGATGTGTTGCTGTATTCTATTTGCTGATATTTTGTTGAGGATTTTTGTTTCTATGTTCATCAAAGATATTGGCCTATAGTTTTCTTTTTTTGTCATACTTTGTCTGGTTTTGGTACCAGGGTGATGCTGGCCTCATAGAATGAGTTGGGTAGAATGGCCTTTGTTTCAGTTTTTTAGAATAGTTTGAAGAAAATTTGGTATTAATTCCTCTTTAAATGTTTGGTAGAATTCAGCAGTGAAGCCATCTGGTCCTGGGCTTTTCTTTGTTGGGAGACTGCTGATTACTGCTTTGATCTTGTTGCTTATTATTGGTCTGTTCAGGTTTTCTGTTTCTTCTTAGTTCAGTCTTGGTTGTTATTATGTGTCCAGATATTTATCCATTTCTTCTAGGTTTTCAAATTTGTTGGTGTGCAGTTGTTTATAATAGTCTCAAGTGATTCATTGTATTTCTGTGATATTGGTTGTAATGTCTCCTTTTTCATTTCAAAGTTTTGTTATTTGTGGGGTAAGATTTATATTATGTTTCAATTCTATTTTTTACACACACTTTTTGAAGTACCCTTGTCGCAGCCTTGGTGTTATCAGCACCGCACTCTACCGAGTGAGCCACGGGCTGGCCTCAAAACTCAATATATTTTGCATGTGAATATCCAATTGTTCCAGCATTATTTGTTGAAAAGACTATCTTTTCCCCATTGAATTACAATGGTAAGTTTATTAAAAATCTACTGATTACTATTTATGGGTTTATTTATGATCTATTCTGTTCAGTTCATCAATACATCTATTTTATGCTAATGGCACATTGTCTTGGTTATTGTAGTTATATAGTAAATTTTAAAATCAGATAGTGTAAGTTTGTTGGAACCTTGTTCTTTTCAAGTTTGATAGGCTATTCTAGTTCCTTTGACTTCTGTATAGATTTTGAGATTAGTTTGTCAATTTCTGTAAAATAGCCTGCAGGGATTTTGATAGGGATTATATTGAGTCTATAGATCATTTTGGGGAGAATCATCATCTTAAAAATACTGAGCCTTCCAATCTATGACCATAGCATATGTCTCTGTTTATTCAGGTCATTTTAAATTCCCTTCAGCAATGTTTTGTAATTTTCAGTGTATAGGTCTTGTACTTTTGTTAAATTTGTTTCTCATTATTTTATTATTTTTTATAGTATTTGAAAATAATTGATATCTTTATTTATAAATTATTTGTTGTGATATAGTAAGAAGTAAATTTATTTTTGTGTATTGATTCTGTGAGCTTGGTAAACTTGCTTATTAATTTTACTAGGTTTTTTGTAGATTCTTTGTGATTTCTATATATGAGATCATGTTGTCTGCAAGTATCACACAGTTTTGCCTCTTCCTTTCCAAACTGTACACCTCTACTTTCTTTTTCTTACCTTATTGCACTGGCTTCAGTAGAAGTGGTGAGAGTAGGAACACCTTATATGAGAGAAGAATATTACTTTATTCCCAATCTTTAGGGGGAAAGCAGTCATTCGCCCTTAAGTATGATGCCAGGTACAGGCTTTTTGTCGATGCCACTTATCAATTTGAGGAATCGATATAGTTTTAGAGCAAGTGTATGTTTAAAGTAACAGGAGATGCACGAGTCTTTTACTCTGTGATTTCTTGTATAGCTTTTATGCTTATAATGTCTCTGTCCTTCCAGTGATTTAACCATTACTGATGTTAGTTGTCTTTCGTTATTGATTGGAATGTTTATCATTTTCTTTGTGTAACTATATTTGTAAAGCATGAGTTTTAGAGTCAGATTTGGCTTGAGTCCTCTTATTTCTACTTACTAGCTGTATAAACCTGCACCATTTCCTCACATGTAAAGATGGTATAAACACAACATCCACTTCACTGGGTATGTGAAGACTAAAAGGGGTCACATGTCATTTTACAGTCTGAGGGGCAGGGTCATAGGCCATCTGTCCACTCAAATGACAGGGCAGTCGTAGAACACACTCTGAGAATCAGGTGTGGGGGGTAAAGAGGAAGTGGTTAGTTAAAGAAATAATTTTGAGGGCTGGCCCGGTGGCTCACTGGAGAGTGCGCCGCTTGGGAGTGCGGCGGTGCTCCCNGGGGCGACACTGAGGGTTGCGATCCGTTGCCGGACACGGAAAAAGACAAAAAAAAAAAAGACTATCTTTTCCCCATTGAATTACAATGGTAAGTTTATTAAAAATCTACTGATTACTATTTATGGGTTTATTTATGATCTATTCTGTTCAGTTCATCAATACATCTATTTTATGCTAATGGCACATTGTCTTGGTTATTGTAGTTATATAGTAAATTTTAAAATCAGATAGTTTAAGTTTGTTGGAACCTTGTTCTTTTCAAGTTTGATAGGCTATTCTAGTTCCTTTGACCTCTGTATAGATTTTGAGATTAGTTTGTCAATTTCTGTAAAATAGCCTGCAGGGATTTTGATAGGGGTTATATTGAGTCTATAGATCATTTTGGGGAGAATCATCATCTTAAAAATACTGAGCCTTCCAATCTATTACCATAGCATATGTCTCTGTTTATTCAGGTCATTTTAAATTTCCTTCAGCAATGTTTTCTAATTTTCAGTGTATAGGTCTTGTACTTTTGTTAAATTTGTTTCTCATTATTTTATTATTTTCTATAGTATTTGAAAATAATTGATGTCTTTATTTATAAATTATTTGTTGTGATATAGTGAGAAGTAAATTTATTTTTGTGTATTGATTCTGTGAGCTTGGTAAACTTTCTTATTAATTTTACTAGGTTTTTTTGTAGATTCCTTGTGATTTCTATATATGAGATCATGTTGTCTGCAAGAATCACACAGTTTTGCCTCTTCCTTTCCAAACTGTACACCTCTACTTTCTTTTTCTTACCTTATTGCACTGGCTTCAGTAGAAGTGGTGAGAGTAGGAACACCTTATATAAGAGTAGAATATTGCTTTATTCCCAATCTTTAGGGGGAAAGCAGTCATTCACCCTTAAGTGTGATGCCAGGTACAGGCTTTTTGTCGATGCCACTTATCAATTTGAGGAATCGATATAGTTTTAGAACAAGTGTATGTTTAAAGTAACAGGAGATGCATGAGTCTTTTACTCTGTGATTTCTTGTATAGCTTTTATGCTTATAATGTCTCCCTCCTTCCAGTGATTTAACCATTACTGACGTTAGTTGTCTTTCTTTATTGATTGGAATGTTTATCATTTTCTTTGCATAACTATATTTGTAAAGCATGAGTTTTAGAGTCAGATTTGGCTTGAGTCCTCTTATTTCTACTTACTAGCTGTATAAACCTGCACCATTTCCTCACATGTAAAGATGGTATAAACACAACATCCACTTCACTGGGTATGTGAAGACTAAAAGGGGTCACATGTCATTTTACAGTCTGAGGAGCAGGGTCATAGGCCATCTGTCCACTCAAATGACAGGGCAGTCGTAGAACACACTCTGAGAATCAGGTGTGGGGGGTAAAGAGGAAGTGGTTAGTTAAAGAAATAATTTTGAGGGCTGGCCCGGTGGCTCACTGGAGAGTNCCGAGGGTTGCGATCCTGTTACCGGTCAGTAAAAAAAGACAAAAAAAGGAAAAAAAAAAAAGAAATAGTTTTGATCCCTAAAGTACAAATAAGAATGTTGCTGAATGTATATATTTATCTTTTATTCAGCTTTTTATTTTTTACTAAGCTTTAAAAAATAATTTTAATAGTGTTCAGGTGATTTACTTGTTTTTTTAGGTAGAAAAATCAGGTTTTCTTCAAGTAATTATTTAGTATCCTTTATTTTTTTTTTCTTGTTGGCTGGAAATTACAGAACAATGTTAAATCATAATGACATCAACAGGCATTTTTTGGTTTCTAATTTCCACAGGAGGTTGGTGACTAGTAGGAAATATATTTTATTTTGACACCATGGTAAAACTATCATTTGTCATTTGTTAATT
Organism: Galeopterus variegatus; assembly: GCF_000696425.1. Classification (NCBI taxonomy): domain Eukaryota; kingdom Metazoa; phylum Chordata; class Mammalia; order Dermoptera; family Cynocephalidae; genus Galeopterus; species Galeopterus variegatus. Next base: position 153,775 of record NW_007728138.1, on the reverse strand, counting down.
TTTTTGGCATTGATTACATATCATTTAGCACTTATTACATTTTTTCTTATTTACTTTTTACACTAATGAATACATTCTGTGGGGAGGGAGGTAATGCCTATCTTATACATCTACTGCCTTAAACAGTACTTATAACTTTATAATGCCCCAAATTATTATTAAAATGGTTATGCATTACAACAGATTTCATAATATTAAACCATCCTTCAATTACTAAAATAAATTCTACTTGGCCTGTTCTTTTACTATACAGTTTAAAACTTCTTATAATATTTTATTTATAATTTCTATATCAATATTTATGAAAATACTAATTTATAGCTGCATTTTTTATTAGGTTTTAATCTTTTGTTATTAGGCTTTTTCTTGATTCATAAAATAAACTGAATAGCTTTCTTTGCATTTTCTCTATGCTTTAGTACAGCCTATATAGCCTGAGTGTTACGTATTACTACAGAATTTAAAGGAATTTACTTGTAAAGCCACATAAGACTAGAAGGACTGTTCTAAACCTAACCACATATTAAAATCACCCGAGAGCTTTTAAAAATCCCAATGTCCAGGCCACTACTGATAAATGAAATAAGAATTTCTGGGTCAGCATCCAGATGTCAGCATTTTTAAATGCAAAATAAAATGAAAGACTCAATGGTTTATAAAGTTTGTGCTAGATCTAATATTTTCTGGTTTTGTCCATAATTGGTCCAATAGTAAATACTGATTCATTTATAATCTTTTTGGCACCAACTAACTGATGGAGCCCAGGAGACAGATCAATAATAGTAGTGCTACAAGCTGGTTTTTCTGCCTTTATGTTACTTTACTTCTACACCAAATTAGTGAGGTAAAGCAGATAATACAATCACCATTTTAAAAGGATATAAAACTGAGACTTTAGAAGGTAAGTGGCGAAACCTCTTGACTCCCATCACTTTGGTATTTCAATCAATCATAAAGTCTAAGGACCAAACAATGAAACAATGGTTAACATACAAGAAAAGAAATAAGAGCTCATTAACTAATCAGGAGATCTTATTTCCAAAGAGTAAATCTGATTACTTTGCTTCCGTTTAAAACCCTTCAATGGCTTCCTTATGCCTAAAGGAAAAAAAAAAAAAACCCAAATTCCTTTGTGTGGCATAAGAGGCTCTTTGTGTGGCACAAGATCTGGCCCCTCAACACCTCCCCTGCTGTATTTCTCAAAAGGCCCTCCTGCTCCCGATATGCAGTCATGCGAAATGTTTTGCAGTTCTCCAAATGCTCTGGCTTTTTTGTGCCTGTGCCTTCGCTCAAGTTATTTGCTCTTTCTGAAAGGTCCATCTTCCAAAACCTTCTTTTCCCTCCCTCCCTACCATTCTGTCGTCCAATTTATCTT
>NW_007728138.1:143423-151645 GCF_000696425.1 Galeopterus variegatus | reverse complement strand
TTAAAGTCTGGTTGAGTTTCAGGGCCAGCCTCTCTGAGGCCTGCCTTCCTGACTGCTTCTAGAATTCCCCTACAAAGCTGTGACTGCCTGTAGGTCACTGACTGTGTGATAATAGTCCTCGCCATACAGCCCATAAACGTTTATCAAGTGACTGAAGACTGTTCATTATTATACCTGACGCCTTATATTTGAAATATGTGAAATACACAAAGAAAAATATGTGATAATTTCTGATACAGGCTGATATCAAGGACTGTAGGATAGCTGTCGACTGAACCCAAGATTTTTCTTGTTAAATTCTATCTCCCCTGTAGTTGTCTCTGCCCCTGGATCATCAAGGGATCTCAAGGAAATTGGGAGGTTGATGGAGCTGGTAGCCACCCTATCATCAACACATTGTTTTGGTGACTCTAGAGCTTACTCCTTTCCTCAATAGTGATCATGAAAGGTCAGGGAATCACAATACTTTTCACTAGGAAAAAAGTAGGTATTCCTTCTCTAGTTTGTTGTTACCTCTTTGATGAGTTGGAAGTTCAACCAAACCATTATCACAAAGACTATAATTGTTCTTTCCTGTCAAAAACCATAGATTACAGGTATGTGGTATATGTGTATGTGAGTAGTGTGTCCATGTGGGTTAAATTTATATGTGCTTATGCCCTTAGATACACACCTGCATCTGCAAGACACCTTCATGTATAGTAACAGGTTGTGCACCTGTGATGTGGCCAAAGCTGTGTAAGAAGCATAGGCTGTAATTCGTCTGCATAAATTCACATCCTTGGTCGGTGTGCTCTGTGGCTATACACCTGGCTGAGAACAGGATTAATGTTGATGAGAAACGTGCCTAGTCCTCTGCACAAAAGATGACATCTGAGTGGAAGTTTGCCAAGGGAGGATTACAAACAAGAATGCAAGAATGTGCCCAGGAATCCGTGCGTGAGATGATGGGCTTCTGACTTGGTGTTGGCTCTGTGCAGTTCCCAGTGTCTTATTCATGTGCAAAACTTTCTTGCTCTTCAGGCATCCAACATTTTAAGCAAAGAAAAAAAAAAAAACAAAAAAACAAAAAAAACATCTAGCAGGAAAAAAGGAGCCACAGTGAAACTTAGACAGTCAATTTGGGTCTGGATAAATATTTGTCAGATTGGAAAAGAGCCGAGAGCAGTAAAATANACATATAGGTTTTCTATCTCCCTGCAACAAAATACCACAAAACTTCGCAGGCAATAGCCAACACGTGTTATCTCACAGCGTTTTGTAGGGTCAGGAGTCCCCCAGTGGCTTAGCTGAACTGTCTGGCTCAGTCTCTGGGTGACTGCAGTGAGGCTGTTGATGGAACTGCAGTCTTCGAAGATTGACTGAGGTTGGGGGACCCACCTGCAAGCTCACTTCCATGGCTGTCTGCAGGAAGTTTCAGTTTCTCAACCTGTGCATTTCGGCACAGGGATGCTCCCAACACGTCTCCCCAGGATGAACGGTAGCAGATATAATCCGGGCCAGTAAGGGAGCCCCAGACAGAAGCTGCAGGCAGTGTCTTTCATGATCTGTGGCACATGGTCACTTCCGTCATACTCTGTTCGTGGGAAGGCTCTGTGTAGGGTTTTGAATACTGGGAGATGGGGATAATGGGGACGCTCTTGGAGGCTGCCACCCCATTGGGCATTGCAGAATTCTCTCACGGAACAGCTCTATTGCATACAGCATGTAGCGCTTTGATTATGGGCCAAACTCCAGGTTCATTCTGCCTCTGCTCCTAGTAAAACATCATCACTCCCTGCTTGGTCATCAGCCCCTCACCCTGCTTTCCATTTCTGATCCTTTCAGTTTGGGGCCCACCTTGAGCTTGCATATTCCCTTGGAACCATTCTCTCTCTGAGTTTGGCAGGTGGCTTTAGGAGTGTCCCTTCCTCTGTGTTAGAAGACCCCCCCCCCATGTGTTATCATGTGTTCCGCCTGCTCCGATGCTTTGTGTGAGTCAGTCCCTCTCACTCACATCAGCTCAACAAACCCGCATCGGGCAGCTTCCACGTCAGGCATCGTGCTGAGGACTTGCCACGCTGGTGCCCACCCTTGTGTCCCTCCCAGCTAGAGTCCTGGCCAACAGCGAGGTCACTGCAACCCACAGGCAGATGTGGTTTTCCACTGCTGTGGGAGCCCAGAGGAAGGGCATGGAGTCGACCAGCAGAGGTTGCTGCACAGAAGCTGCTGGGTTCACTTCTCCTGACACCAGACTGTCGGCCCAAGCCTTCTTTTCTCCATCTACAGTGAAATACTGTCTTGTTTAACTAGAACTCCTAAATGTTTACTCCCTATGCTTTGAGTTGGTGGTAGAGGTGGTTAGTGTCAGGGAAGTAAATGACTGTCTAATTTACCACCGGGTCTGACATGTGGAAGCTGCAATTTGAGAATTGGCGTTACCTAACCGCTTCAGAAAGTTTATTCCACTTCTCTTGAGAAACAAGTTTCTTGTCTTGTAGGAACATTTAGAAATAGACTCCAAGTGGTGCTGGCAGGTGGACTTTTATATATTTTTTATTTTTAGAGAGCATCAGTCCCGCCTGTCATTTGCTGTGTCTGCAACTGCCTGACTCTGGCTCTGTGTAATAAAGCAACCCTGGGTCATGATTACCATTTTGACAAGATGGACATTTCCAAGATTCACTTTTTCAGTCTATCAAATTTGAGAAACACATTAAAATCAGTCATTTGTGTGGGGCTAATGTCTTCTGCTGGTGGCTAATTAGTCAAGATGAAGGTGCAGGTGGGGCTGTCTCCCTCCTAGCCCATCTCTGGCTGCTCCTTTATTACGGAAAGGACAATTAATGCCATTAAAACAAATAAATCTTTGATGCCACAGGGCATTTAAAAGAGTAAGAGATCAGGAGTGATTAGGTTTTCCACATGAGGCATCTTGGGATGGAGTTGAAACAAGGCATTTCACAACGGCCTTGTTGACCTCACTCCCAAGGGCAGATTCAGGTGTGAGTAGGAGCCTTAGCATCCCACGTGAGTGTCTAAGATGCAACCCAAGGGGCATTTTGATTTAACACAAAGGCAACTTTGGGCAGATTATCTTGGATAATATTGAGTTTGACTTGGATAAAGCTACTTTCAAGAGAGCCAGGGAGTATGGGAGAATGGAAAAAGAAATGGACTTGGAAAGCACTTTATCTTGCTAGCTGGGTGGCCTTGAGCATGGCTGTCTAACCTGAGTTATGTCATAAAGGAAGTAACCTCACCATGTTGGTAGTAACAGGTGAGCTTCCGTTCAATTAAGCTCTTGGAAACCTGCAACTGCCATGTGGATTATGTCTCTCAAATCAACTCAAAATAGATTAAAGACTTAAGTATAAGACCTGAAACTGTAAAATTACTAAGGGAAAATGTAGGTGAAACACTTCAGGAACTAGGTCTGGGCACAGACTTTATGAACATGAGCCCCAAAGCACATGTGCACGGGGCGCTACCAAGGGACCAGATACATGGCTGATAAAAATCATTCCTCATTTCAAATTAGAAATGCTGAATTCTTGCAGACTCCCGTTTTGAACAATCCCATTTGAGTTTATATTGGAACAAGCTGTCTTCAGCGTGCAGGCCTGGCCTCAGGCACAACAGTGTAGATAGAATAGGCATCTTTCATCCCTGGCCTCCACTTGCTGGAATTTTAAATGTTTTTCAGAAGTTTGCGCATGTTAGCTCAGCCCCTCACAGGATTAACTTTACTGAGTTGTGCTTTAATATCCATTCTTATCCTCTTTGATTTGTGCAAAAACTCTCATGAACGACATTGTCCATCATTTCTTCACTCAAAGTCACATGTGAGTCTTTACACAGAACAATTCTTTTTAGATTCAGTTCCTGGGGTGCGGGGTGGGGGGGGTGATCTTAAAAAGCTTCTATCTGCTCATGATTTTACACATTTCTCTTGTTTCAACTTTTGCCTTGGCCTCCAGGAAGCTCAGAGGCCCATTTCATACTCAGTTACAGAAACTGTGTTGCATGCCAGCATGGCGTGTTCTTGCCTCTTGATCCTTAGTTCCCATTTCCATTCTTTTCTTTTTTCAGTGAAGCCTATCATATGTTTTTTGTTATTGTCATAAGCTATATCAAAACCATTTGAGAAAGGCAGGGTTTATATAAATGATAAAGCACAACTGTATTTTATTGCCTAAATAAGTGGTCTTGTTACTTAACCAAAAGGAGTTCATTTGCCTGCAGTGGAAGGCCAATTACCAAAGCACTGGTCTTTGCAGTAGAGGAAAACAAGGTTTATTCACGAGGCAGCCAGCTGAGAGCATGGGAGACTTTCTGTCTTGGAGTCGTCTTGCCCATGTGGCAGGAGGGAGGGCATATTTATGGGGAAGCGGTCAGGCGGGCGAGGATCCGCGCAGATGCAGGCCATCTGCAGGTCTCTGCAGGTTCAGAAAATGGGGGATCTGGAGGCAGAGTTTTGGGACATTTGTGTGGGCTCGGTAGACAGGTCTGCGGGCTCAACCGGCCTAGCCTGGTGAGTGTTGGGCCGAGCTAACTCCAGCGATCCTGAAAAACGCATCAGGCACACAACTCGCGACTTCTGTGCCAGAGGTGTTATCTTAAAAAGGCAGACAGGAAGGAACAGAATGAGATGTTAGTTAACGGAATTTACTGAAAGAAGGAGCAGTTTAAACAGGGAGTAGATTTTAACTGAAATGCCATGGTTGCAGTCTTTGTTTTCAATGACATGCCTCTAGAAGTGGACTGTGTCTTCAGATAAATGAGAATCAAATAGCTTGCTTCTCCATTAAGTTAGCCATGGATATATCATCCACATTGATGTAGATGCCAGGTACCTGATCAGGACTGTGTTGGTAACCAGGAGATTTCTCCTGCATGTTCTGAAAAGCTTTCAGTATCTTAAAATTTTTGTCCTCTTTATTTGCATTATTCCTTATTAGTTCTTACCTAAGAAAAGATATTTAAGAAAATTACACAGACAACAGTAACTAACTTAAAATGACCATGAGTAAACAGAGCAAAATTGTAATAAAATAAAATAAAATAAATAAAGGAATGTGTCTGTAAAGTTTTGGCCTAAAGCTTCCTCTGGACATAGTGAACTGTAATCTAAATTGATGTGTAAACAGACTGTAACGTACTCTGGTACCAAGGCGCTGAGTCTCAGCCAATCACAGAAGCTGAACTTCAGTCAACCCCGGGCAGCCAGCTGTTCAAACCACATTCAAATAAGGTAAACACCCAGCTATAGTCAACCCAGCTGTTTCTGTACCTCACTTCCTTTTCTGTATGTCACTTTCCTTTTTCTGTCCATAAAAGTTATCTGTTTATGTGGCAGCCATGGGGTTGCTCTGAATCTATTCTGGGTCTGAGGGCTGCCCAATTTGCGAATTGTTTTTTGCTCAGTTAAACTTTGTTAAATTTAATTAGTCTAAAGTTTTTCTTTTAACATTGTGAAATGTTAAGAAATGTACTGGCCCAAATAATCACCACTGAGTTGGTGGATTTGCTTCAAAAGCTTCTAGCATTAAGCGGATGGTTGCCCAGTCATCTCAGTGGGCAGCACAGTCCCTTAGGAGTTTAGAGTTCAGACACACTACCCTCCAGCCAAGGACCGATGCTGTGACTTTGGTCACTGAAGCCTTGGTTTTCATTGATGCTTCTTTGTCTAATGTGGCCACTCAGTCAATCGTCCCTTATGATCCTGGCCTGTCTTAATACTCATTTAAATCGGATCCTTTACCAGACACTCCAGAACAGAAGCACACATGGTCAGTTACTGGTGGAGGGATTGTAGCAAAGGAACTGTCCATGAAAACTAAGGCAGCCTGCAAGCTTTCACAAAGCCTTTTCAGGGTGGTGTCAACAGGTGCTGGTGACGTCCACCCTCACCCAGGACACCCGTGGGCACTCTGTGCATTGCATGATACAGCTGCAATTAGTAAAGAATGCTGAGTACCACATGCTCCTGTGATCTGCTCTTTCTGTGTCTTGTAGTCATTAATTTCCCCCACTACATCAAATATTCCTCCAGTCCAGGGACAGTGCTGACTTTTCCTCCGTCGTGCCCTACAGCCGCTCCTGTGATCTGCTCTTTCTGTGTCTTGTAGTCATTAATTTCCCCCATTACATCAAATATTCCTCCAGTCCAGGGACAGTGCTGACTTTTCCTCCGTCGTGCCCTACAGCACACAGCGGGGCTCTTGTCAGTTTAGCCACCGTGAGCACTTTGAGCAACCGGAGTCCCCAAATTCCCTGGCCTTAGTTTTCTCATTTGCAAAATGAGGGGATTGGAACAGGCTCCCGTTTTGAACAATCCCATTTGAATTTATATTCGAACAATCTGTTGTTTAAAGACAAAAAACGTGGGTCTTTTCCTCAAACCATGTTTTCAGAAGCAACTTTGAGTGGGGAAATTTCTTTTTTTAAAAAATGGTATCGCTGCGCCCTCCTGTGTTTGAAAGTCAAGTCACCAGGCTGGTGCAGGCGGGGCTCCGAGGAAATGCAGGCCCGGGGCAGGAGACAGGTCTAGAGACGCGGGAATCCCCGTTCAGGGGCACCCGTCGCCACGCGGCCTGGCTGCCAGCGTCGCGCAGAGTTCCCAGCTGTCACCAGCCCGGGAACAGCAGTCCCGCCCGACACTCTGGGTCCCCTCCTGTGTGGTTAGCAGGAGACGCACTGTTTTGTCCCTTGAGAGCCCCTCAGCACGCGGCCACCCTCCTGAGAACCATCTGCCCGTCTGCGCGCAGGCCTTTCCCGGAGCCCCCGCTTCCCGTGGGGCAGCCCCGTCCCCGCAGCCGGCCCTGCCCTGCTGGGCTCCGCCCGGGGCTCCCTGGGCTCTGCCGCCAGCGCTGCCGTGAGGCTGAAATGAAATAAACGCACGGCCTGGCACCCCCCTAGTCCAGGTCCCCGCGCACGTCTTATTTCTGGACTCTTTTTACGCAGCACAGAATTTACAGGTGGTGAAAGCTGAGGGACCTGTCTAAGTTGTAGAATGGGAAGAAATGGCAGATGAATAATTGCAGCTCTGGTGTCTAGTCAAAGTCCAAGTCATTGCCACAGGCGGTGATTCTGCAGGCACATTCCTAGACCGTGAGAGTGGCCACTCGAGGGGTGTGTACGGGGCCCTCATGCAGTGCCACTAGGAGAGAGAGAAGGGTAGAGACCCTTTGGTCCCTTGTTATCATCATAAATGAAGGTTTACTGAGCACTTACTACATCTGTAGGGCACTGTGGCAGGTGCTGGCAACCCCGTATTCCAGATCTCCCCAGACAGCCACAACCACAGACGTGCACTCCGAGGGTTGCCTCCTGGGAGACTCCGTACAGGTCAGCCCCGGGCCCTGGCTTTTAGTTCTGAAAGATGCCATGGTTTTATGGCATGTTTTCTGCCTCCAAGAGATTTATATTCTAGTTAAGAAGAAAAGGCAAATGAAATTGGGGGGACACATTCAAACCATAACATCTATCGTGGACCCCTGGGTTGCTTCCTATTGTGAATAGTGCTGCCATAAACATGGGTGTACAAATATCTGTTTGAGATCCTGCTGTTAGTTCTTTGGGGTACATATCCAGAAGTGAAATTGTCGGATCCTGTGGCAGTTCTGTGTTTAACTTTTTGCAGAGCCGCCACACTGTTTGCCAAAGTGCTTCACCATTTACATTCCTACCAGCAGTGCACGACGGCTTCCAGGATATCATTTTTAACCTTTAAAAAAGTGGTTTCAAATCTACAGAAAAGCTTCAGAAGAGTATAAAAAATACCTGTATTTCCCTCATCCACATTCCCCAGTTATTAGCATTTTACCAAATTTGCTCCATAACTCTTTGTCTTCATATATAGACCTATTTGTTTTATGGCACGATGCCCCATCATCCCTGAATCCTTTGATGAGGACTTCCCTATACTAGGCTGCCCTCCTGCATAACCACCATACAACCTCCTGCCAGGAAATCAGCATCAACCCAGCATCATCTGAGCCTCAGCCTCCATGTGCATTTCTTTTTTTTTTTTTTTCCTTTTTGTCTTTTTTTTCGTGACCGGCAACGGATCGCAACCCTCAGTGTCGCGCCTGCACTGGACCGGGACCGGCAACGGGATCGCAACCCTCGGTGCTGCTCCCGCACCTCGCTCAGCCAGTGAGCGGCCGGTCTGTATGTGGGATCCGAACCCTCGGGGGGGAGCGCCGCCGCGCTTCCCAAGTGGCGCACCATCCAGTGCG
>NW_007728138.1:139932-142468 GCF_000696425.1 Galeopterus variegatus | reverse complement strand
GGGAGCGCCGCCGTGCTTCCCAAGCGGCGCACTGTAGCAGTGCGCCACCGGGCCGGCCCCTCCATGTGCATTTCACTAACTGCCCCAACAATGCATCTCTTTCCTTCCTTTTCAGTCCAGGTGAGGATCACGTGTTGCACAGAGTTGCCAAGTCACATTAGTTTCCTCCCATCTGGAGCAACCCTCAGTCTTTCGTTATCTTCCATGTCTGTGCTCATCATCTAGGGCTGCCACGACAGATACTGCAGCCCAGGTAGCAAACAACAGAAAGGAATTGGAGGCCAGAAGTCGGAGGTCAAGGTCTCAGGAGGTCTGTTTCTTCTGAGGCCTCTCTCCCTGGCTTGCTGACGGCCGTCTTCTCCCCATGTCTTCACATGGTTGTCCTCTGTGCTTGTCTTTGATGTAATTTCCTCTTCTTATAAGGACACCAGTAGCTTGGAGTAGGGTGCACCCACATGACCTCATTTTAACTTTATTACCTCTTCAAAGACCCTATCTCTAAATGTAGTCATATTCTGAGGTACCAGGCTTATGACTTGAACATATGATTTGGGGGGACATAATTGAGCCCATAACAGTGTCCTTGATAGTCTTAAAAGGTACAGACCCTCCAGAGTGTAGGAGGATGCACACTGGGTCCCTGTGATGTTCTCCCAGGTGCCGAGACCAGCTCCGCAGGATTCGTGGTGTGGCTTCAGTGAAAAGGAAGAGACGGACCACAGATGTCTAGTGCAAGTGTGGACAACCACCACAAAAATCTTGCTTTATATTTTTTACTTAACCTTTTACATGATGATTTACCTTTTAATCAAAACATTTATTATGTCATCTCTATAGAAAAAGAAAAAACAGAATGTTCTAAAGCAATTATGTTGTGATAAAAGCACCCACTCATGCATCCATAGTTCACCCTAAAGCCTGTGGCCTGTGGCCAGGAAACTATACAGTAGCAGCACGCTTGGCATTAGAGAGCATCAGACTTTTGGTCTGAATCACAATCTTTGACCTTTTAAACTTATACATAAACTTATATTCTAAATTCTTTTTTTTTTTTTTTTTGTCTTTTGTCTTTTTTCCGTGTCCGGCAACAGATCGCAACCCATCTAAACAAAATCTATTAATATCATAAACCTTTTTATATATTTTTACCATTTTACCTATTTATCTTTATAGTAAAATTTTCTAATTGTTTTACCAATTGACTCTGGGAACAGTACAAGGAACAAAGTGAAAAGTTAAATGACTGTACTCAAGCTAACAAAAACACACTATATCATTTTTATTATTACTAGAGAAAGAACATATTCTTGGTAAATCAAGTGAAACTGTGGGAGTGGGGAGAAACAAAGAAATCTGTAGCTGGTTGTGATCAATTAGTTATCAACATTACTGCACCCAGACCCACCGTCTCCCTGGGGGAATGTGGATAGAAATCTAAAGTAAAAACTTCATTCCACACGTACAGGAGCATGACCGCAGCCACAATGGGTCCATGCACACATCACTAACAAGGGAGATTAATGACAAAATTAAATGGAGCCAACCCATACCGGGAACATGCATCAAAAACACCTTTAGTACTGACAATGCCTTTTTAAATAAACCAATTAATTTTGCTGTATTATTAACATGCCCCTCGAGAAACCCTTGGGCCCTTGGAATCCTCTGAAGGACATGCTAGTATGGCCTTGAGAAACTCCGGGGCCCTTGGAATCCCCCAAAGCCACACTAAGCCAAAAGTTAGGCCTTTAATTCTTTTTTTTTTTTCCCTTTTTGTCTTTTTTCGTGACCGGCAACGGGATCACAACCCTCGGTGTCGCACCCTCACCGCGCTCAACCAGTGAGTGGACCGATCTCTATATGGGATCTGAACCCTTGGCGGGTGCGCCACTGCGCTCCCAAGCGCTGCACTCTACCGAGTGCGCCACCGGGTCAGCCCAAATTCTGAAAAGCCTTGTCAAGCAACCAAAGGTGAGCAAATGAGAAATTCCCATGGAGCCGTGCCACACATACGAGACCCTCCTGCAGCCTGCTGAACAGGGGGCATCACTCTCAGGCTCCTGTGCTGTTCCCTATAGCAGGATGGCTCACGGCACCCAGGACTAGACTCAGTCCATATATTCTTGGCAGGAACACCTCAGAAATTATGCTGCGTTCTTGCCACGGGCAACTATATCCCCCTGGCCCCCTCCCACGATGCTAACCTTTATTTAGGTTGGTATCTGCAGTTCTTCCCTGATAAATCACTATTTTGCACTTTGTATGTGGTTAGTGTTTGGGGTTAGATATTTAATACTAAGTCAGTTCCTCTTCTTTGTCAAACCTTCATGGGCCTTCCTTAGTATGTAGTCAGATTTTTCAGTGAAGAGAGGGGAAGCGAAAGGGAAGAACAGGTGGAAAGACAAAGGACAGACAGCATTTAAGGCACCTAACTAGGAACTTTTAAAAGGAGAGATGAGTAACTTCTATTTCTGTTCTTTGTATTTCTTCTAGCTTTGCCTAGGATTGCTGCAGTAATGCTTACATAAATATTAAA
>NW_007728138.1:137217-138617 GCF_000696425.1 Galeopterus variegatus | reverse complement strand
ATTTTTATCTTCATCTTTTGGCAAGAAAAGGGTGGCTCAGAGAGACTAAGGAGGTGGTTGTGGGCCACGTTGTCAGTCAGTTCTGGAGCTCAGATTTAAACCCACATTTGTCTGGATACCTCCAACTCTCGTGCTCTTTTTATTTATATCATGCTGACTACTTCTAGGTTATATCCTGTTAAAATTGGAGAAATGTGTTTCTCAATTCCCCAAAAACCATTTGCCAAGGTCTCCTATAATCTGATCATAATGCGGTAGTTAGTAACTAAGAGGCCATAGAATGGGGTGCCCAGGAGTGAGGATGCTGGAGCCTGCTGCCAGGTGAGGGTCCAGCTCCACTCCCAGCAGTCTGGCTTTGGGGATGTTCCTTAATCCATGTGTTCATTAGCGTCGTCATCATGAGCAAGGGATTATGATATCTGCCTCATAGGGTTAAGAGGATTAAATGAGATAATACATATAACATGCTTAAGACATGGCCTTGCAAATAGTAAGTGCTCAATGGAAGTTAGTTATCATTGATATTTACTATAACTAAGTGGTCTGATCAAAGAATGTTGATTAAATGATCAATTTGCACCTGGAAGCCATTCCTTGAGGGTTGCAGAGTTCTGCCCTAAGCAGCATCCTATTCAGCAGTTTAAAAGGGCGTGGGTGAATGTGTGTGTGATGTACAGTCTCATCAGATTTAGGGTGAGAGGAGGCTGCGGGGAGTAGTGAGTGGCCAGGGGGACAGAGTCAGATCTGAAAAGCCTACAATGTCAGCATAGTAGACTGTGCACAGCTGTGTGCAGAAACCCCCAGAACTCGGTGGCTTGCTCTAGCACTCGCTTGCTGTCAGCCGACCTCAGCTAGGGCTGGGCAGCTGCGCTCATGGCAGTGGCAGAAGCACAGGCACACTAGTCCGGTCACAGAAACACTCTTCAGGACTCTGCAGTTCCCATATCTGTGAACTTTCCTTTGGCCAGAGCAAGTACGTGGCTGTGCGGAGATTACACCAAGCCCCCAGGACAAGGGCATGGCAGAGCTCCAGGGTAAAGGGTGCGGAGAGGACAGAAGAGTTGGGACCATTAGTGCCATCTAATATAGCTGAATACAAGGAGGTGAATCCAATGAGAGACAAATTTAAGATTTTTAAAGTTTGGGTCCAAATTTTATCCCAAGAAGACAAGCCGAAGCAATAGCATCTGTAGGAAAGACGTGGTCGACACCATGTTTCATGTAGGTAAGGAGACCTCAGAATTAGTCACCCAAACTGGGACATTTGAGAGTAAAAAGGAGCATGACTAATAGTTTAAACAGAACAAGTGTAAATGAGGACCGTCCTGTGTTTGGGACCGTCCCAGGACCCATCATCATCCTGTGTTTAACATATTGCTATGGAAGTCAACTAAGCTAAA
>NW_007728138.1:134594-135605 GCF_000696425.1 Galeopterus variegatus | reverse complement strand
AGAGAGAGAGAGAGAGAGTCAGTTCTATCTGGGCCCTTAAGGGATTGGGCGATGCTTGGATGATACCTGCCCACACTGGGGAGGGCAGATTCTCTTCACTCCGTCTACTGATTCAAATGCTGATCTCTTCTGGAAACACTCTCACAGACACACCAGCTCTCTGGGCATCCCTTAACTGGGTAAAGTTGACACTTAGAATTAACCATCACAGTGTCTATGACTGTAGTCTGCAAATTATAAAGTACTATACAATTTTGGTATGGTAATATGGGTATCAGGTTCCTGTCCAAGTTAAGAAAACAGTCTCAGGAGTCAGAATGGCTATCTTGGGAAGTAACGAGACCATCTAAGCTGGTTGGAGACCCCTGGGAATCTCTGGCAAGGATGCTGTAGAGAGGTTTCAAGCAACGTGTTGACCCTCCCCCAGTTTATCACGAAGGTCCCTTTCTCCCCAGGCAGCCTGANAAAAAAAAAAAAAAAAAAAAAAAAAAAAAATTTGAATCAGAAAAATCACATCTTACCACTCCTTACCAGTGGTATGACTCTGGCTAAGCCACGCAACTTCTCTGAGCCTCAATTTTCTCATTTGTAAAGGGGCCATAATGTAATTAACCGAGTCCTACTGTGAAACTTAAGTGAGATTGTGTCTGTATCAGCCAGGGTGCTCCAGAGAAAGAGACTCAATAGGATATATAGAGAGGGGATTTGTTATGGGAGCTGGCCCATGAGATTTTGGAGGCCAAGTCCCATGATCTGCCATCTGCAAGCAGGAGAACCAGGAAAATCGGTGGTGCAATTCAGTCTGTGTCTGATGCCTGAGAACCAGGGGACCAGTGATATAAATTTCAGTCTGATGCTGAACAGGGGCAGGGGTGGGATGGGTGGCCCTCTTGTGCAAGTCTAAAGGCTCAAGAACCAGGAGCTCTGATGTCCAAGGGCAGGAGGAGATGGATGTCCCAGCTCAAGGAGGGAGGGAAGTGGGGAGAGAGGGGAAGAGAGAGAGAGAGAGAG
>NW_007728138.1:130364-133273 GCF_000696425.1 Galeopterus variegatus | reverse complement strand
TGGAAATGCTACCTTTGTCGCCAAGATCCATTCCAGGGAGTAAATGTAAGTGAGAGAAGTAGGCTGGGTGGACCTTGTATGAACTGAAGCCAATGCAACCCACTGAAAGAGAAGCAGCCAGTTCCCAGCCTTGGCTAATTGTTGACCACTGGCAGTTTGCAAATATGGGCCATATGTTCTCGGATCTTCCAGTTGTCAAGGGAAGCCAGAAATCTGGATTACAATTGAAATCGTCAAATGTCAACGAAATTCTTTAAATGTTAAATTTATTTATTAAACGAAAATGTGAAGGCCAAATGAAACACATCTGAGGCAGCAGTTCAGCCAGGGAGCCGGGATAGCAGGGAGGATGGCCAAACCCCTGAGTGCATTCTTGGGAAGGAGCCTTTCCTAAGGTAATAGGTTTGCATGTTGGTTTTAAAGATTATAATCATCAACAATAACAAACAAAAAGACATTAGAGAAAGCACTGTGAAAGCTAGATATCAAGACAACTAGACAAGTTTCTCAAAAGATAACACTTTTTAAAAAAATCATAATTATTTCCCCACCATCCTGCCTCCTCTCAGCTTGCCTGTAGACACCTGTTGCTAATATCTTAATGTGACTCAGTTCGTCTAATGTTAGTGTGGCCTTTTCCACCAGAGAAAGTAGTGCAGAGTTCTGCTCCACTTTGACTTGGCATAGATGAAATTTGATTGGAAGGAGAGAGTAATCACCTGACCAGCCTACAATACAGAGCTTGGCCTAGAATCCAGCACCCAGAAACCGAAGGGTTCTCAAGCCTGTCTGGAGTACCGCTGAGGGTAAGTGTTCAACAGCTAGGTTCCTCCAAGCCCTTGTTTGTAGCATCTGCCTATTTCCATGATGTAAACATTTCCAGACCGTGGCTGGTTTGAAGCTGCCAATGTGATGTCCTTGACAGCAGGACTGGGAAGAGATGTGCACCACTGGCTCCACCATAACACTGAGCCCACTGCCACAGGACCCCAGATAGCTAGCAGGGAGCAAGAAGGTATTGGTGTGAGGAGGGTCTGCTAGACCCAGCCCAGGTGCCTCCTCCTCCATGAGGCCTTCTCAGTATCTGTTCTATCAGACCTAAGGTGCATCCTTGACTGATTAGGATATCAAACACAAAATTTCATGGGGTGATGCAGCCTCCTGATTGGCAATTGTAGACGTCTATGAGTGATTGAAAGAATTAGGTTAGGAGATGAGCCACACCCGGGTCCAAGAGTGCGGCCTCCATGGACTCCCCTTTCTATGAGGCTCAGCCTGGCAGCTGGGGTCACAGAACAAAGGACCTGGATGTGCGGTGCCTCCACACTCAGGTGCCAGCCTATTTCTCTGGGTGTTGGGCACCCTCAGCAAGCTGAAAAGTGACCTTCAAAATTGTCTGAGTTCCATAATAGTCTTCTTAGTAGGTTAGCATCTTTTAACACTGTGAAGGTTGTGAAATAAATATAGAAATATTTAAGGGGATTAGATCCGTCACCCTTCTGGTATTTATGGCTTACTGCTGAGAAATATATTGTCCGTATTTGGTGTTTTAAGTACTTGTAATGTTTAAAGGAATCGGCACATTGGAGTAACAGATTAACCTTACAATTTTATTAACAACATGTTATTAAATAATTCACATTGACTTATTTTATATTGAAGTCTTACTAAAATAATATACATTTAAAGTAATTTAAGAATCATTACATTAATGAGTTTATTAGTACTCAAGAACTCATAAAGCAGGAGTTTTTTTTTCAAATACTCAGGAAGATTTTGCTTATTAAATCATAGCACTTAAAAGGAAAGTTGGGTATTTTACATTTATGAGTAAGTTTGAACTGTTTATATCAATCTAATTAGTTTGGAAATGTTTCTTTAGTAGAGATTGCTAAAATTTTATAAAATAAGTACTATGGAGCAGGGACCATTCTTACTTCTCTTTCTATCTCCACAACCCAGTGCCAGCCTTGGCACTAGGGGGAACCTCAAGAGTTTCTCTAAAGCATTCACAGTGGGGCAAGGCTGAGCTGGGGAGCAGGTGGCCCCAGGCTGAGCTCAGGCAGGTGTACAGAAGGGAGGTGGGGGCTGGCCCCACGCCCCCTTTCCTGGCCTGGCCTCTGGCATGGCTTCTTTTTTGTGCTCCACGTGGTCTGCAGCTGTTTGTGTGTCATTGAGTTGGGCTCGATATTTTGATAAGTCACTGACCTCCACATTCCAGAAACTCATTCACCCTGTGGTTATGCCCACACTTGCCCAGTTGTCATTTGAGGAGGACTTACCCGACGACCTGATGCAGCTGCTCCTGGGCCATCGGAAGTCACCAACTTTTTGACAAAGTGCCCTCTGTGAAGCAACAACAGCTTTTTGTACCATTTCAGAAGGAGTAACACCAGGCCTCAATCTTTGGGCATAAACGATTTCTTTGTATTAATAAGTGGATTTATTTTAGCTGAATAGTTGTCTATAAGGTTAAAAGAAAACTCAGAATCTTGAGTGCCTATGTCCTTTTCATCTCTATGACTCCACCTCCAAGTACAGTGCCTGGCGTCTAGTAGATGTGTAATTCAGTATCTGTCACATGAACAAATGAGAGGATGAAGGAATGAGGAAAGTGTGCCTTAAGGTAAGGGGTTGAACTCTATGAAGACGCTTCTGTAGAAGACAGGGGTGTAAGTGGTAACTGACAGCTCTTGGATCTGCTTACCAGAGCGCCCCTCTTCTTTGGGAGCGCCTTTATTTCAGGGCTGAGTAGGAGCTACCACCTTTCTTAAATCCCATGCCCCATTCATGGCGACCGGACAGAGCTAGGCACCTGACCAACCGGGCCAGTCCACGAGTTCCCTGGGTGCCCTTCTTAGCTGAGGAGCCTTCATCATTCAATGCCTCCAGTGAAGAGAAGAAAACTG
>NW_007728138.1:128650-129910 GCF_000696425.1 Galeopterus variegatus | reverse complement strand
GTGCCCTTCTTAGCTGAGGAGCCTTCATCATTCAATGCCTCCAGTGAAGAGAAGAAAACTGGCCAAGGAGAAAAATGGAGATGAAATACAAAGAGAGAAACCTTGTGGCATTTTGAGCCTTGGTTTTAGTAATTCCCAAGGCCAGGTTTTTCTCTCCTTTCCTAAACTGGTTTGAGTTAGTTTCCCTGAAACAGAGTCCTTACTAATGAAATAATGATGGTGTTAATAATCATTAATAATAAAAGGTGTGCTTCCTGTGTGCTAGATGCTTTTTGAAATCCCTGATTATGATTAGCCCACTGTATTAGTCAGGGTTCTCCAGAGAGACAGAATCAACAGGACATGTTATAAATATGTGAGAGGGGATTTATTAGGAGAATTAATTCACATGATTGTGAAGAAAAGTTTGATGATAGGCCATCTGCAAACTGGATGCTGATAGCTTCAGCCCAAGTCCAAAGGCCTCAAAGCCAGGGAATCTGATGGTGTCCTCAGAGTATGTCCCGGAACCCAAAAGCTGAAGAGTCTCCAGCTCTGATGTCCATGAACAGGAGTGAAGGGTTTATCCCAGCTCCAGTGAATAGTGAGAGAGATTCACCTTTTTTCTCTGTCTTTTGTTCTCTCTGGGCCCCCAGCAGATTGCGTGGTGCCCTCCCACATTGAGGGTGGGTCTTTCCCACTCAGTCCACTCAGGCTCTCTGTCGGGCTGGGTCACAGACCCAAATACCCAGTCTTGTGCAGGCCGTGAGTCAGGTAAGCAAAAGAAAAGTGGCCACGAGCAAAGTAGACATAGACAGAAATTATTTCAGACTCGAGCTCTGCCAACCAGCGGTTTAGAGCCACTGCCTTCCATACTGAAGTACACAAAAACGGCAACGAGCCCAGAAGTACGCAGGCGCACATGCACGCTAACTCTGCTCTTACGTAACCTGTGTACAGCAGATGCGCCGGATCATACCGGAACTGAGGCGAGGGGGCCTGACCAAGCCAACTCCACCTTCCTCATGCTCTCATACTAATCTCTGCTGGAAACACCCTCAGGGACACACCTAAAAAGACAGCTTTACCAAGTTTCCCAGCGTTCCTTCACCTAACCAAGCTGATGGCTAGAATTAACCTTCACAAGCCCACGCCTTGTCAACCTTGTGGCCATACTGTGTCCTTAAGTCATACTTAATCTTCAAATGGTACAATAACAAAACAGTTCCACCTAACATGATACAACTATCCTGCATACAACCCAAACGCAGTAATCTCTTT
>NW_007728138.1:119308-128138 GCF_000696425.1 Galeopterus variegatus | reverse complement strand
CATACATTTATACAGAGCGGGTTCCGGGAGAGGGTGGTTAGTACACGGGGCGGTAGTTGATCGGTCAGGGGCGGGTAATGATTTCTGATAAGGCTGCACCTTGGCACCGGCAAGATTGTTAGGACGGAAGAGAAAAGCACCATGTTTTAGGGAGTGCCTCCTTTGGGGTCTTCTATGGGGCCTTACAGTTAGCAATATTTAAATGCTGGAATAAAGTCAGTAAACCTCTGGGTACGTGATAAAGAATGGGAGGAACAAAAACAAAGATAATTTCTTAATATGTGTATAGTATATATACATAGAAATATGCTCTTAACGCAACAGGGAGAACAATTACAATCCTCGTTTCTGTAACTGGTCACGTGGTTGAAGCTGGTATTGATAACTACCCGTTCTGTATTCCCTTTGCCTTCAGTGAGCACCTCAGCGGGTCGTGGTTCTTTACCTGGCAGAGTGACCCAACTCTTTATCCCTGAAGAGTCTGGGCCATTTGTAGTCTTGCCTGGATTTGGTTGTTGTAATTTTCCATTGGCTTTGATCACAGGGCATGGTAGTACTAAGAGACATCCTAAGGGATCTCATGTATTCCAGACATAATCTTCCTCACCTCCATTGTGGAGTAGTGTCCAACTGTCCCTTGGTGGTCTGGGTCAATCACCCCAGCTGACACCATAACTCCTTTCTTAGCCTGTTGATTCAGGGGCATGAGGAGCCCAAAGTGGCAGGTGGCAGCCTTAACTTCTAGTTCAGGGGGGTCATTTTTGTGTTTCCTGATGGAAGCATTCCTCCCTCTGAAACCAACACCCCTAGGACAGCAGAGCATAAAGTTGTGGGGACAGGAAGCAAAATTTTGCTAGTGGGTTACCGGGGTAATGATAAGTGGTGCCACTTCTGTTTCCACCCCCTGATTCCTGGACCCATGAATCCTGGCTATGGGAGACAGAGTACCATATATTGGGCCCTCATTTAGACCATATACAGCCTTCTGGAGAACTTTGCCCCAGCCCTGAAGGGTATCGTCATCTAGTTGGGTAACTGTGACTCCAAAAGTCCGTCCCACCGTTCTATCAGACCGGCTGCTTCAGGATGGTGGGAACATGGTAAGACCAGTGAATTCCATGAGCATGAGCCCATTGCCGCACTTCTTTAGCTNGGGGAATGGTTCCATATCAGGGGCTCAGTGTTGGTCTCTGCTGCTGGCAGATTGGGCACTCAGTGGTTGCCATAGCCAGGTCAACCTTGGTGAGCAGAAGTCCATGTTGGAGCTGAGCCCATGCATAACCACCATCCCTGCCACCATGGCCATTTTGCTCATGAGCCCACTGGGCAATGACACAGTGACTGGAGAAAGAGGCTGACTAGTACCCACAGAGTGGGTCATCCTGTCCACCTGATTACTAAAGTCCTTTTCTGCTGAGGTTACTCCTTGATGGGCATTCACATGGGAAACAAATATCTTCACATCCTTTGCCCACTCAGAGAAGTCTATCCACATACCTCTTCCCCAAATTTCCTTCTCACCAATTTTCCAATCATGTTCCTTCCATGTCCCTAACCATCCAGCCAAACCATTGGCTGCCGCCCATGAATCAGTATATAATTGCACATCTGGCCATTTCTCCTTCCAGGCAGAGTGCACAACCAGGTGTACTGCCTGAAGTTCTGCCCATTGAGAAGATTTCCCATCACCACTGTCCTTCGGGGGTGTCCCAGAAAAGTGGCACAGTGCCGCAGCTGTCCACTTCCGGGTGGTGCCAGCATATCGTGAAGAACCATCTGTAAACCAGGCTCTAGCCTTTCTTCCTCTGTCAGCTGATCACAGGGAGCTCCCCATGATGCCACAGGTGCAGGCTGGGGAAGAGAAGGCAGCGTAGGCAGGAGTAGGAACCATGGGCATTTGGGCCACTTCCTCATGTAACTTACTTGTGCCTTCAGGACCCGTTCAGGCCTGATCATGTATATATTTCCATTTTAATGATTGAGTGTGGCTGTGCATGCTGAGCCTTATGACTTGCTGGGTCAGATAACACCCAGTTCATGATGGCAGCTCAGGTCACATGGTAACTTGGTGGCCCACAGCAAGTGTTCAGTTTCTACCAAGGCCCAGTAGCAGACCAACAGCTGTTTCTCAAATTGAGAGCAGTTATTTGCAGATGATGGCAGGGCCTTGCTCCAAAATCCTAAGGGTCTCCACTGTGATTTACCTGTAGGGGCCTGCCAAAGGCTCCATACTGCATCCCTATCTGCCACTGATACCTCAAGGACCATTGGGTCTGCTGGATCATATGGCCCAAGGGGCAGAGCAGCTTGCACAGCAGCCTGGACCTGTTGCAGGGCCTTCTCCTGATCTGGGCCCCACTCAAATCTAGCAGCCTTTCGTGTCACTCTGTAGGTGGGCTGGAGTAACACACCCAAGTGAGGAATGTGTTGCCCCCAAAATCTAAAAAGGCCCACTAGGTGTTGTGCCTCTTTCTTGGTGGTAGGAGGGGACAGATGCAACAACTCATCCTTCACCTTAGAAGGGATAGCTCAACATGCTCCACACCATTGAATGCCTGGAAATTTAACTGAGGTAGGAGGCCCCTGTATTTTAGTCGGATTTATTTCCCATCCTCTGACACACGAATGTCTTACCAGTAAGTCCAGAGCAGTTGCTACTCCATGCTCACTGGGTCCAATCAGCATATCAGTGTAATGGACCAGCATAATGTCTTGTGGAAGAGAAAGGTCATCAAGATCCTTGTGAACTAAATTGTAACATACGGCTGAAGAGGTAAACCCTTGATATGCTGGCCTTGCCAGCTGAAAGCAAACTGCTTCTGGTGGGTCTCATAGACAAGGATGGAGAATAAGGCATTTTCCAGATCAACAGCTGCATACCAGGTACCTTGAGATGTGTTAATTTGTTCAAGCAATGAAACCACATCTGGTACAGCAGCTGCAATTAGAGTCACCACTTGGTTAAGCTTACGATAATCCGCTGTCATCCTCCAAGATCCATCTGTCTTCTTCACGGGCCAAATAGGAGAGTTGAATGGGGATGTGATGGGAATCACCACCCTTGCGTCTTTCAAGTCCTTGATAGTAGCACTAATCTCTGCAGTCCCTCCAGAGATGTGGTATTGTTTTTGATTTACTATTTTCCTAGGTAGAGGCATTTCTAATGGCTTCCATTTGGCCTTTCCCACCATAATTGTCCTCACTCCACAGGTCAGAAAACCAATTTTGGGATTCTGCCAGCTGCTAAGTATGTCTATTCCAATTACGCATTCTGGAACTGGGGAAATANTAGGAGAGTTGAATGGGGATGTGATGGGAATCACCACCCTTGCGTCTTTCAAGTCCTTGATAGTAGCACTAATCTCTGCAGTCCCTCCAGAGATGTGGTATTGTTTTTGATTTACTATTTTCCTAGGTAGAGGCATTTCTAATGGCTTCCATTTGGCCTTTCCCACCATAATTGTCCTCACTCCACAGATCAGAAAACCAATTTTGGGATTCTGCCAGCTGCTAAGTATGTCTATTCCAATTATGCATTCTGGAACTGGGGAAATAACCACAGGAGGGGTTCAGGGACCCACTGGACCCACAGTGAGTCAGACCTTGGCAAAGACTTAACTAATCACTTGACACCAAAAGCCCCTATTCTAACTGGAGGGCCACTGTGATGCTTTGGGTGTCCTGGAATCAACGTCAATTCAGATCCAGTGTCCAGTGGTACCCAAAAGGTCTGATTATTTCCCTTTCCCCAATGCACAGTTACTCTGCCAAAAGGCCACAGGTCTCCTTGGGGAAGGACGGGAGAAAGATTAATAGTATAAATTGTTGGTAGTGTATGAGGGCCATTCCTCAAGGGGACCTAGCCACCCCTTCATTCAAGGGGTTCAGGGTCTGTAAACTGGCTCAAGTCTGGAAATTGATTGAGGGGCCATGACTATCCGTTTTTATGATTCAAGTTAGACTTTTGTTCACTTGACCTAGAAGTTTTCTGCTTATACAGATCAAGTAAGAATTTAGTAGGCTTCCTGTCTATTTGACTTACAGGAACACCATGCGTAACTAAACAATGCCATAGATCTATCTGAGACAGACCATTCTGATTATTGCTTTGCCTCTGCTATCCATTATGGTAACTATGCTCACCTTGCCTTTGTCGGTCGAGTGCTGCCACTTGGCCCCTGCCATCCTGAGATCCAATTAGTCCCAGTGGATTTAAGTCTTCCGATTACCTGACTGTGGTTTCCACTGTACGTTCCAGTCTATAGAGAAGAGCATTCACAGAGCTCTTCAGCGATTCTGGGGCTCCCCTCACAAATCTATCTCTCAAGGTATCAGTATAAGTTATGTCTTCTGGAGCATCCCAGTGTGGGTGAGTAGGTTTAACGTGACAAATCCACTCCAGCATTCCGATCTCCCTGAGCATTTGACTCCCTTCCTCTACAGTTAACCAAGGGATACCTGGCATCTCTAACTCACTCACAGTGGGCCAGCTTTTGATCCATATTTCAGCCAACCTGTCTGATTATTTCCCTTTCCCCAATGCACAGTTACTCTGCCAAAAGGCCACAGGTCTCCTTGGGGAAGGATGGGAGAAAGATTAATAGTATAAATTGTTGGTAGTGTATGAGGGCCATTCCTCAAGGGGACCTGGCCACCCCTTCATTCAAGGGGTTCAGGGTCTGTAAACTGGCTCAAGTCTGGAAATTGATTGAGGGGCCGTGACTATCCGTTTTTATGATTCAAGTTAGACTTTTGTTAACTTGACCTAGAAGTTTTCTGCTTATACAGATCAAGTAAGAATTTAGTAGGCTTCCTGTCTATTTGACTTACAGGAACACCATGAGTAACTAAACAATGCCATAGATCTACCTGAGACAGACCATTCTGATTATTGCTTTGCCTCTGCTATCCATTATGGTAACTATGTTCACCTTGCCTTTGTTGGTCGAGTGCTGCCACTTGGCCCCTGCCATCCTGAGATCCAATTAGTCCCAGTGGATTTAAGTCTTCTGATTACCTGACTGTGGTTTCCACTGTACGTTCCGGTCTATAGAGAAGAGCATTCACAGAGCTCTTCAGCGATTCTGGGGCTCCCCTCACAAATCTAACTCTCAAGGTATCAGTAAAAGTTATGTCTTCTGGAGCATCCCAGTGTGGGTGAGTAGGTTTAACGTGACAAATCCACTCCATCATTCCGATCTCCCTGAGCATATGACTCCCTTCCTCTACAGTTAACCAAGGGAGATCTGGCATCTCTAACTCACTCACAGTGGGT
Source organism: Galeopterus variegatus (assembly GCF_000696425.1). Lineage (NCBI taxonomy): Eukaryota > Metazoa > Chordata > Mammalia > Dermoptera > Cynocephalidae > Galeopterus > Galeopterus variegatus. The sequence goes on along the minus strand of NW_007728138.1, from coordinate 122,863 downwards.
CAGCTTTTGATCCATATTTCAGCCAACCAACCAACCAACCAGACTGTTAGCACCTTTCCTAACTTCCCGAGCTGCAACATTAAATGCAGAATCTCTGCTTAGTGGACCCAGATCAATAAATTCAGCCTGATCCAATTTTATGTTCCTTCCACCATTATCCCACACCCTTAATATCCATTCCCATGCGTATTCTCCCGGTTTCTGCTTGTATGAGGCAGAAAATTCATTTAGTTCTTTTGGAGGGTAATGCACCTCCTCAAGGGTCACACTTTGTGCTTCACCTTGGGGGGCCTGGTGGCCTTTGAGTCTAGTTACAGGTGTAGAATCAGACAGGTGGGTCCTGAGGAGGATCAGCATTGTCCTGCTCAGTCACTGCCTCGGGGAAGCCATCGCTATTTCCTTAGGCCATGCAGAGTTCATCCCTTCAGAAAGAGCTTGGAAAAGCCACTGTCCCTGGGGATGAGGGTTGGGAGTTCGTTTCTGGTGAACAAGCCTCAATGCAATTTAGGGGTTCCACATCCTCAGCATCATCAGGGTCTTCCCACACGTCCCCATCCCAACTTGCGGGATCCCATTCTTTCCCAACCAGTGCCCTCACTTTAGCAGGAGATACCCTGCAAGGCTGATGATTCAGCTGCTGCTGTAGTTCAGCCAATCTTATGATGAGGGCTTGTGTTTGATTTTTCTGCAATTTCAGCCTTTTGGGTACTGGACAGAAGACTCTGGCCTAGAGCACACCTAGAAACTTTCAGGTCATCAATGTAGTGCTTGAGCCGAGAAATCACTTCACTGAGCTCCTCCTTTTCTTTCTTCAGTTTGTTCAGGAATGCCAGGAGCAACCAGCCAACGTCATCATAGTCCTCGGATTTCCACAAATACTCAAAAGTAGTATGTATAGAGTCACCGAATCCCTTGCCTTTTATAAGCGGTGAATCAGGAGCATCAAATGGATTTATCTTGCACATCTCTTTAAACAATTCATGCCCTGGACTATCAGTGCTCTCTGTATTATTAGATGCTGAGCTGTTAGCATTTTCAGGTCTAAAGCCCTGAAACTAATTGAAGAAATTCATCCTTAAGATTCTGTTTCTCTAGAACCACTCCTGGTACCAAAATCTGTATTAGTCAGGTTTCTCCAGAGAGACTGAACCAATAGGATATGTTATAAATATATGAGAGGGATTTATTAGGGGAATTAGTTTGCATGATTATGAAGAAAAGTCCCACAATAGGCCGTCTGTAAACTGGATGCTGGTAGCGTGGCTCAGTCCAAGTCCGAAGGCTTCAAAAACAGGGAATCCGATGGTGTCCTTGGTATAAATCCTGAAACCCCAAAGCTGAAGAGTCTCTGTTGTCCATGGACAGGACAGAAGAATGTATCACAGCTCCAGCAAATAGAGAGATTCACCTTTTTTTCTCTGTCTTTTGTTCTCCCAGCAGATTGGATGGTACCTGCCGCCCTTGAGGATGGGTCTTTCCCACCCAGTCCATTCAGACTCTCATACTAATCTCTGCTAGAATCACCCTCATGGACACACCTAAAAAGATTGCTTTATCAGGTTTCTCAGCTTCCTTAATCTAATCCAGCTGACACCTAGAATTAACCTTCACACCTACTTAAAGCCCACAATAATCTTACAAAAAAAAGTTTTATTATTATCCAAATTTTTCAAGTGATGAATCAGTCAGTACCCACTAATCTAGTTAATGTGTTCAAGTTCACATGGCTGGGAAGTGTCAGAGACTGGATTCAAACCCAGGCAGCTGGCTTCACAGCAAGCCCCTCACAGGGTGCTGTGCTAGCTACCTCTGCTCTACACTCGATGATGGTGTTGAACTTGGAGACCCCCTACCCCCATTATACCGGGAGCAGGTTCTAGCCCATCCATGGAGGCCCAAACATAACCAGTCACTAAGCTGGGAAAAAGTTGGAGCATGTCGAGCTCACAGTGGCCTTGGTGTTTGTACTAAGTGCTGTTCGTTGCTACACTTGGAGGCATCCTTGGATTTGGGAGTTATTTCTTGCTTACTTCAGGGTGTTTATCTAGTTTAGGATAGGCCTGGGGAAAAGGAAAGACACTTGTCTGTAATGAGCCAACACAGGGGGGTGACCGAAGGGCTCTAGGCCTGGCCAAATCCGGGGTGCTCATGGCTTCTAACATTTGTGTGTTGATTCACAGTTGACAAGTAAATCCTATCTCACTTCATAATTATCATTGCTATCGTGATGATTAATTTTATGTGTCAAGTTGACTGGGCTAAGAGATGCCCAGATAACTGGTGAAACATTATCTCTGGATATGTCTGTGAGAACGTTTCCAGAAGAGATTAGCACTGGAATCAGTAGCCTGAGTAAAGAAGATAGAACAAAAAGGCCAAGGAAGGGTGGATTCTCTTTCTCTGTTTGGCTGGGACAGCCATATTCTCCTGTCCCCAGACATCAGGACTCCTGGTTCTCAGGCCTTTGGACTCCAGGGCTGACACCAGCAGCTCCCGAGTCTCTCAGGCTTTTAGATTCAGTCTAGGAGGTACACTATTGGCTACCCTGGTTGTTAGGTTTTTAGATTCAGAACTAAATGACACCACTGGCTTTCCAGTTCTCCAGCTTGCAGAGGGCACATGGTAGAACTTCTCAGCCTCCATAATCACATGAGCCAGTTTCCATGATCTATCTGTCTATCTGTCTCTCTCTCTCCCATTGGTTCTGTTTTTCCAGAAAGGCCTAATACAGTTATCATACAAAAAGATTCGTTAACATCTAGATGCCCTGTACATATGCTATGCCAAGTGTAGCACAAAGCTTTCCAGAGGGATAAGAAACCCTGACGTACCCTTGAGTACACCACAGTTGACTCTAGAAATCCTGCTGGACTTGGGGAGTCTTGGCTTATAGTGGTTTCCTAATTTACAGTGTGAACGTACCTAAAACCTTTGCAATGTGCACTTAAAGAGTTACAGAGTGCAAGGGACAAGCTGTTCTGTTTGCGCAGTTGTTTAAGTGGAAACACAAACTTTTGATGCTACTAATCAAAAGCTACTTTTATTCTGATTTGTTGGCGCCTACGATGAACCAGTGCTGGGCGTTGGTGTCATTTCCCTGAATCCATGGAGCCACCCCTGTGAGGCAGGAAAGAGGTGCTTGGATCGTGAGGACGCAGACCAAGGGCCTCCGGGTGACGCTTTATTCTGATTTGTTGGCGCCTACGATGAACCAGTGCTGGGCGTTGGTGTCATTTCCCTGAATCCATGGAGCCACCGCTGTGAGGCAGGAAAGAGGTGCTTGGATCGTGAGGACGCAGACCAAGGGCCTCCGGGTGACGTGCGGGCGGGAGGGTGGGCAGGCCGCGCGGGGCCCAGAGCCCGAGCAGTGAGCTGCGAGCGCGGGGCTGCGACTGCACGCGAGGGGAGGCAGAAATGCTCCGTCAGTAGAGTCTGTAGACCTACTGGTGGGTGCAAAGCTTCCTGGTAACGTTCCTCCTCCCCTAACCCAGAGAAGGTGGTGCCGGCCTGTGCTGCCACGGCGCCCCCGGGTCCCCGCGTGCTGGCTCCCCGCTA